>NC_134687.1:663694250-663771750 GCF_050947455.1 Rhinoderma darwinii
TCTCACGTCAGTCGAATTTTCCTCACAAATATTTCTCTAACTCCGACCTTGGTTCTCTTAAATCTACCTTCTCAGGATTGACCCCTTTCGAAACATAGCCGGACCACACTCCTAATTATGGCAGCCAAGCTACTCATTCCTCTTCACCGGCTCAATAAAGAACCTTTGAACATCCATATGTGGATTAATAAAGTGAAGCAAAGTTGTGTCTCCAAGTCACACATACAGTTTTTGGAGCTTTGGTCACTGTGGACAACCTGGGTATCGGCCTCTTCTACGTAAGTCTCTTCTTGGGTGCTTGATTTACCTTTGCGTTCCATTGTACTCCCTTAAAAAGTCATGCAGTTATGGTGTAATAGGAGATTTCTAGGGTCGACCCTTTATGTTACTCTTGTTTGAAAATGTTTCTATTGGTTTACTGATAATTGTTTGAAGTACATCTAGCAAGATTTTATAAAATAGAGAGAAAAGCGAAGGGGAAGAATTCCTTGCTTTATAACAGAGACTGAATAATATGCTTGCCCCTGATTACTCCCCAGAAGCATCACTACTATTGTGGTCAAGAGAAGGTTGAGGAACTCTAATCACCAATGTGATTCACTTCTATGGCGGGCAAGATGACGTGTGCGCTTACAGGACTCCATAATTATAAAGAATCTCCTGTGGAGGCATGTGAGGGGGGCTGGGAAATTAGAGATGAATAATGGTGCTTTCCACCCCTTTATACAGTATATACATTGTTTAGGAGTTATCACAGGGCCTTAGGACTATAATTAGTGTCTATAATAAACGTGATGTTCAGATTTTGTATACGGTGCACTAAGACTTTTTATATTTTTTTGCTTCAGTAGTAGTGGATGTGGGGAGAGAGGAAGGGTGGAGGGTACATATCAACCTCTCCACTATGGAGCAGCCTAATGGGTGTGGTGAGGGGGGACTGTGCGATATAGCAATGAATTCTTTATTATTGATGGAGGGATCTTGTCCAACTTCCGTGAGGTGTAGCTGGTGACAGGTGACCAGAACTCGTGTCTGAGACGGGTTGAATTTGAGGGACTTTTTCTAAGGTCTTTTTACAAGGAACTGAGTAACTTCTGTGTTTTAGGAAGAAATCTGTGTTTTCTGTGTCATTGTAGGTGTAATAATTGCAGAAATCTGACTCAATACTTTGCTATGTAGGAGTCAGTGTTGTGTAATCTCCTCACATCCTTTATAAATGGAGACTCCCGGGGAGGCAGCAATCATTCAGAGCTGAAATCCTGATCGTGAATCAGACCAAGAAGTATAAAATGAGAACAATCGAGCTGTTTGCTGCTGAAGGCTTCGGAGGAGACTAAATAACCATCATGGAAGACACAAAGGACTTGAAATCTAAGTCCATCCTAGAAGAAGTGAAATCCCTTAAAGTACCAGATGGAATCTGGGTCTTGTTTTCTAAGGCCAACTACAAGGGGGACATCGCTGTGTACAAGGAAGGAGAATACTCCGCTGGCCTAAAGATCAAAGACATCGGCTCCTTAAGAAAGTTACCCGGAGGTTTAGAAGAACATGTTATTAAAATCTATTCTGGCCCTGAGCTCAAAGGGGAGAGTGAAACCTTAAGAGGTGAATCTTACAAAAATATAGTCTTCAAGGTCTTGTCTCATGAAGTGGTCAAAAGTGTTTGGTTCCTGCATGACGAAATTGAATTTACAGGGAACAGCAGTATCAGCATCATTCACTATAAAGTTCCCCATGAGTCTCTGAATGGCTTGATTGGAACCGTGAAGTCTCTGAGAGCCTACACAACCTATGAGGATGCAAGGTGAAGGTGAAAGTCATGGAAAGTCCCTGAGTGACGCCTGCCTGTCCCCACTGCTTACCTGATCCCTGACCTCGCTGACCTGTATATCTCCAGAGCCTCCATAGAAGGACCTCCCGAGCATCATCTGATCAGAGACATTTCACCATCTCCTGCCCTCACACCACCGCTGAGGCCTCATACATGATGTGGAGAAACAACCCAAGAAATCATAGAGACATTGAGCTCCACCTCACACCTTGGAGATGCTGAGGACCTAAGCTGAAGGCTCCAAGCTTCCGGGTCCTGGGGCTTGCCCCTCTTGATTTTGCTTCTTGACTCTGATAGAATAATAAAAGCTTCTGTTTGCATCAGATATTTGTGGTTTCTTCCGATGTATCAGATCCGTGGACAGTTGTCACAGGTGGTAACAACATCATCAACAACAACAACAACAACAACATAATAACAATAATAATAATCGTTATAATAATAACAACATAATAACAATAATAATAATCATTATAATGATAACAACATAATAACAGTAATAATAATAACATAATAAAAATAATAATAATAATCATAATAATATCAGTAATAACATAATAATAGTAGTATTAATAATAAAAAATAACATTAATTAACAACATAAAATATAATAATAATAATAATTATAACAAACAAAATAATAATATAACAACATCATATAAATAGTAACAACAACATAATAATAATAATAATAATAATAATACAAACAACAAAATAATGAAAATATAAAAATAATAATGATAACATATTAATAATAACAATAATAAATTAATAATAACAATAATAACGCAAATACAACACAATTCTAATAAATAATAATAATAATAACAAATTATAACAATAATAATAATAAAAAAACAACGTAATAAAAATATGTATAATAATAACATAATAATCCTAATAATAATTATAACAACAACATAATAATAACAAAATAATAATAGTAATAATAATAATAACAAAATAATAATAAAAAAACAACATAATAAAACATAATAAAAATATGTATAGTAATAACCATATAAAAATCCTAATAATAATTATAACAACATAATAATAATAATAATAACAACAACTTAATAATAATAAAAACAACAATAACATATTAACCCCTTAACCCCTTCCCGACATTTGCCGTAAATGTACGTCATGGAAAGCATTGACTTCCCACAAAATGCCGTATATTTACGGCAAATGTTTGGCTGAGTCGGTGCCATAATCGCCGGATCTCAGCTGTATCTGACAGCTGACATCTGACTGTAATGGCGGGGACCAAAATTAGCTTCGATCCCCGCCATTAACCCCTTAAGTGCAGCGCTCAAACGCGATCGCTGCACTTAAGGTGTTTGCAGCTCATCGGAACCCCAGCAATGAAATTGCCGGGGTTCCGGTGGCTGCAATGGCAACTGGAGGCCTAATACTGGCCTCCCGATCTGCCTAGCACCGAAGCCGGTCAAGATCCGCCCCGCGGCGGAGCCTGATCGGCTTCCGTAGCTGCCGACAAGATGGCGGCGGGTCAGGAGCTGATCCGGCGTCATCAGCGGTGGAAGTCAGCTGTACTGTACAGCTGACATCCACTTGTAAAGGCAGGAACCGGAGCTAGCTCCGATCCCTGTCATTAACCCCTTCGATGCAGCAATCGAAAGCGATTGCTGCATCGTAGCGGTTACTAGCAGATCGCCAGCCCTGACAGGCAATCAGGACTGGCGACTGCTGTTATGGCAACAGGAGACACAATGGTCTCCTGCTCTGCCATTATGGAAGCCGATTTAGGCCCCGCCAGGAGGCGAAGCCTAATCGGCTTGCTGTCAGTGAATGACTGACAGATCTAATACATTGCACTACATAGGTAGTGCAATGTATTAGAAAAAAAAATATCTGACCGTTGGACCTTCAAGTCCCCTAGTGGGACTTGAGAAAAAGTGTAAAAAAGGTATAAAAAAGTGCAAAAAATAAAAGTTTGAAAACAATAAAAGTTTCAAGTAATCAAATAAAACACAATCCCCCTTTTTCTCTTATCAAGTCCTTTATTATTGAAAAATAATAATAAACCATATGTATTTGGTATCGCCACGACCGTAACGACCGGAGGTATCAAAATATTATATTATTTATTGCACGCGGTGAACAGCGTTAAAAAAAACCGTAAAAAAACGTTACCAGAGTTTCTGTTTTTTGGTCACTTTGCCCTACAAATATTAGAATAAAAAGTGATCAAAAAGTCGCACGTATCCAAAAATTGTACCTATAAAAACTATAGCTCGTCCCGCAAAAAACAAGCCCTCATACACCTCCGTCGACAAAAATAAATAATAAAAGTTATGGTTCTCACAACTTGGCGACAGAAAAAAATACATTCTTTTTACAAAAGTAATTTTATTGTGCAAAAAGTTGTAAAACATAAAAAAGTGCTATAAATTACAGTAGGTATTGCCGGAATCGTTAACATGTCATTTATAACGCATGGTGAACGCTGTATAAAAAAAACTAAAAAAGCTGTGCCAGAATTGGGTTTTTTGTTTACCTGGCCTCCCAAAAAATAGGATAAAAGGTGATCAAAAAGTTGCATGTACCCCAAAATGGTACCAATAATAACTACAGCTCGTCCCGCAACAAACCAGCCCTCATACCGCTACGTCTATGAAAAATAAAATTAGTTAAGGCTCCAATAAATCAGGAAATAAAAAAATATGCAGTTGTGCCCGAGGGGAACATTTCTTCAGTTTGAAGAGGCGATTTATCAAGGACCTAAAATTAGGGAACCAGGAAAGGGAGGGCCCAAACATATCCGCTGGAAGCGACGGTGCCCGTATTATACCAGGACAACACTTCCTAGCAAAATTCCCCAAACTACAAAGGCGCGGAGTGTGGATCAAAAGGGGGATAATAAAGGACGCCATATATCAGTGCGACACCGGCCTGTGCAGAAAGGATTGTGTCACAGCGTAACACACATCAATGGATCATTCTATTGTTTTTTTTTACCCCATTATTATACCACCTGACTATGCCCCTTATATACTCCGCCCCGCTAAACATATGCCCTACATTATAAACGGAAACACCAGTAAGACTCCAAACAAAACTACTACCAAGCAAAATCCACGCTCCAAAAGCCAAATGGCGTTTCCTCCCATCTGAACCCTACAGCGTCCCCAAACAGCAGTTTCCTTCCACATATATGGCACCGTCATACCCGGGAGAACCCTTTTAGCAATTTTTGGGGTGTGCGTCTCCAGTGGCATAAGCTGGGCACGACATATTTGCCACTGAATGGCATATCTAGGGAAAAATATAAATTTTTAATTTGCACCATCCGCAGTGCATTAATTTATGGAAAAGACCTGTGGGGTGAAAATGCTCACTACACCCCTTAATAAATGCCTTGAGGGGTGCAATTTCCATAATAGGGTCACTTCTCAGGGGTTTCTTTTTATTATTTCACATCTGAGCCTCTGCAGTTGTGAACCAATACTTTGTAAATCGCTAAATTAGGCCTCCACTCCGCATGGTACTCTTCACTCCTGAGCCCTGTGATATGTCCAGGCAAAATATTAGGGTCACATGTAGGGTGTTTCTAAAACCGGGAAACACCGCATGATAATTAGAGAGCTGTCTTGTTATGGTGGCACAAGCCGGGCGTGGTGCCACATATTGGCATATCTATGGAAAAAAATCCCATTTTCACTCTGCAACATTGAGTGCACACTAATTTCTACAAAACACCTGCAGGGTTAAAATGCTTACCACACCCCTTGGTAAATGCATTGAGGGGTGTAGTTTCCAAAATGGGGTCACTTCTGGGGGGTTTCCACTGTTTTGGGCCCACAGGCGCACAGAAACCAATCCAGCAACATCTGCACTCCAAATGGCGGTCCTTCCCTTCTGAGCCCTGACGTTTGCGCAAACAGCAGTTTATGACCACATATGGGGTATTGCCGTACTCGGGAGAAATTGCTTTACAAATGTTGGTTTCTTTTTTTCCTTTATTTGTTGAGAAAATGAAAAAAATTGCGCTAAAACTACGTCTTATTGAAGAAAAAGGATTGTTTTTATTTTCACTGCGCAATTCTAATAAGTTCTATGAAACATCTGTGGGGTCAAAACGCTCACTACACCCCTAGATGAATTCCTCAATGGGTGTAGTTTCCAAAATGGGGTCACTTGTGGGGGGTTTCCACTGTTTTGTCCCCTCAGGGGCTTTGTAAATGTGACATGGACTCCGCAAACCATTCCTGCTAAATGTGAACTCCAAAAGCCAAATAGCGCTCTTTCCCTTCTCAGCCCTGCCGTGTCTCCAAACAGCCGTTTATTACCACATGTGGGGCATTGTTTTACTCGGGAGAAATTGCTTTACAAATTTTGCAGTGCTTTTTCTCCTTCAGTCCTTGTGGAAATGATACAAAATTAGCTAAACCTACATTTTCTTTGAAAAAATTTAGATTTTAATTTTCAGGGCCTACTTCCAATAATTTCTGTAAAAAACCTGTGCGGTCAAAATGCTCACTGTACCCCTAGATAATTTCCTTAAGGTGTGTAGTTTCCCAGATGGGGTCACTTTTGGGGGATTTTGACTGTTTTGGCACCGCAAGAGCCCTTCAAACCTGACATGGTGCCTAAAATATATTCTAACAATAATAAGGCCCCAAAATCCACTAGGTGCTCCTTTGCTTCTGAGGCCTGTGCTTCAGTCCAGTAGCACACTAGGGCCACATGTGGGATATTTCCTAAAACTGCAGAACCTGGGCAATAAATATTGAGTTGCATTTCTCTGGTAAAACCTTCTGTGTTATAAAAAAAATTGTATTAAAAATGTATTTCTGCAAAAAAATATGAAATTTGTAAATTTCACCTCTGCTTTAATTCCTGTGAAATGTGTAAAGGGTTAAGACATTTTCTAAATGCTGTTTTGAATACTTTGAGGGGTGAAGTTTTTAAAATGGGGTGACTTTTTGGGGGTTTCTAATATATAAGGCCCTCAAAGCCACTTAACAACTGAACTGGCCCCTGTAAAAATGGCCTTTTGAAATTTTCTTGAAAATGTGAGAAATTGCTGCTAAAGTTCTAAGCCTTGTGATGTCATAGAAAAATAAAAGAATGTTCAAAAAACGATGCCTGTCTTACAAGCAGATACATTTAAATTGAGAAAAATGCTAATTTTTGCAATTTTTCGCTAAATTTTGGTGTTTTTAACAATTAAATACTGAACATATCGAGCAAATTTTGCCAGTAACATAAAGTCCAATGTGTCACGAGAAAACAATCTCAGAATCGCTTGGATAGATGAAAGCATTCCGTAGTTATTACCACATAAAGTGAAACATGTCAGATTTGAAAAATGACGCTCTGTCAGGAAGGTCAAAAGTGGCTAAAGAGGGAAGGGGTTAATGACCGCCTATATGTGTTTTCATGGTGGCCATTAAGGGTACTTACGTCAGAATGCCGGCTTTTCACGGCTGCGCTTTGGCATAAGTTATTGCCCCGGGAGGCGCTTAAACTCGGAGGTAGCTGAGGCCTCGGAGCACAGACCGAGGAGCGTTTTGTCTGGTTCCTGGTCACATGATCGCCATTATTCAACGAATAACGGTGATTGCTGTAAAAACAGGCTAGTTCTCTCTCTTCTCTCACAGAAATGGTCAAAATAAGGGCCAGCACCCCCTATTAGACCCCTAATCACCCCCGCATCCACCCCCACGTACCTGATCATGAAGATGGCGTTACTGACTGTCACGTCACAATGAA
The DNA here is from genome assembly GCF_050947455.1 of Rhinoderma darwinii. Taxonomy (NCBI): domain Eukaryota; kingdom Metazoa; phylum Chordata; class Amphibia; order Anura; family Rhinodermatidae; genus Rhinoderma; species Rhinoderma darwinii. Next base: position 663,701,824 of record NC_134687.1, read on the forward strand.
AGAACACATTACACTACTTAGGTAGTGTAATGTGTTCTAGCAGCGATCAGAACTGTAAGTCTAAAGTCCCCTAGTGGGACAAGTAAACAAGGTAGAAAGAAAGATAGTAAAAATGTTTTAAAAAAAAGTGTAAAAATAAAAGTTATAAATTACATAAACAAACACTGCTTTTTTTCCCTATAAGTCTTTTACTATAGGAAAAAAATTAACACGCTATAAAAAGTACACATATCTGGTATCACCGCGCTCGTAATGACCCCAAATATAAAACTATAATATTATTTTTCACACACGATGAACACTAAAAATAAAGTAAAAATACAATGCTAGAATCACTATTTTTTGGTAACCACCCCTCCCAAAATATACAATAAAATGTGATCAAAAACTCGCATGTACGCCAAAATAGTATGAATACAAACTACATCCCGTCCCGCAAAAAACAAGCCCGTACTCAGCTTTTTTGAGTGAAAAATAAAAAAAATTATGGCTCTCAGGATATGATGACAGAAATAAAATTATTCTATAAAAAAGTGATTTTATTGCGCAAACGCTGCAAAATGTAAAAAAAAACGTTTGCCGTAATCGTATCGACCCGCACAATATAGTAATTGTCATTTATAGCCCAAGGTGAAGGCTGTAAAGAAATAAAAATAAAAAATCATTGTCAGAATTGCTGGTTTTTGGTCACCTTGCTTGTCCAAAAATAGAATAAACAGTGATCAAAAAAATCGCATGTACCCCAAAATGTCACCAATGAAAACGACAGATTGTCCCGCAACAAATAATCCCTCACACAGCTCCGGAGGAGAAAACGTTCTGACTCTCAGAATATGGCGATGCAAAATGTGCAGTGTTCTAAAAGAAGAAAGATCGTGCGCCATTTATCAGTGCGACACCGGCCACATATCTGCGGATTATTATTTATCTACCCCATCATTATACCCTCTTATTATACTTATTATACCCCTGATGTACTCCTCACAGATTACATATATCCTGATGTACTCCTCACATATTACATATATCCTGATGTACTCCTCACATATTACATATACCCTGATGTACTCCTCACATATTACATATACCCTGATGTACTCCTCACATATTACATATACCCTGATGTACTCCACACATATTACATATATCCTGATGTACTCCTCACATATTACATATATCCTGATGTACTCCTCACATATTACATATACCTGATGTACTCCTCACATATTACATATACCTGATGTACTCCTCACATATTACATATATCCTGATGTACTCCTCACAGATTACATATATCCTGATGTACTCCTCACATCTTACATATATCCTGATGTACTCCTCACATATTACATATACCCTGATGTACTCCTCACATATTACATATATCCTGAAGTACTCCACACATATTACATATATCCTGATGTACTCCTCACATATTACATATACCCTGATGTACTCCTCACATATTACATATACCCTGATGTACTCCTCACAGATTACATATACCCTGATGTACTCCTCACATATTACATATATCCTTATGTACTCCTCACATATTACATATACCCTGATGTAATCCTCACATATTACATATACCCTGATGTACTCCTCACATATTACATATATCCTGATGTACTCCTCACATATTACATATACCCTGATGTACTCCTCACATATTACATATATCCTGATGTACTCCTCACATATTACATATACCCTGATGTACTCCTCACAGATTACATATATCCTGATGTACTCCTCACATATTACATATACCCTGATGTACTCCTCACATATTACATATATCCTGATGTACTCCTCACATATTACATATACCCAGATGTACTCCTCACATATTACATATATCCTGATGTACTCCTCACAGATTACATATACCCTAATGTACTCCTCACATATTACATATACCCTGATGTACTCCTCACATATTACATATACCCTGATGTACTCCTCACATATTACATATACCCTGATGTACTCCTCACATATTACATATATCCTGATGTACTCCTCACATATTATATATACCCTGATGTACTCCTCACATATTACATATATCCTGATGTACTCCTCACATATTACATATATCCTGATGTACTCCTCACATATTACATATACCCTGATGTACTCCTCACATATTATATATACCCTGATGTACTCCACACATATTACATATACCCTGATGTACTCCTCACATATTACATATATCCTGATGTACTCCTCACATATTACATATACCCTGATGTACTCCTCACATATTACATATACCCTGATGTACTCCTCACATATTACATATATCCTGATGTACTCCTCACATATTACATATATCCTGATGTACTCCTCACATATTACATATACCCTGATGTACTCCTCACATATTACATATACCCTGATGTACTCCTCACATATTACATATATCCTGATGTACTCCTCACATATTACATATATCCTGATGTACTCCTCACATATTACATATACCCTGATGTACTCCTCACATATTACATATACCCTGATGTACTCCTCACAGATTACATATATCCTGATGTACTCCTCACATATTACATATACACTGATGTACTCCTCACATATTACATATATCCTGATGTACTCCTCACATATTACATATACCCTGATGTACTCCTCACATATTACATATATCCTGATGTACTCCTCACATATTACATATACCCTGATGTACTCCTCACATATTACATATACCCTGATGTACTCCTCACAGATTACATATATCCTGATGTACTCCTCACATATTACATATACCCTGATGTGCTCCTCACATATTACATATACCCTGATGTACTCCTCACATATTACATATACCCTGATGTACTCCTCACATTTTACATATACCCTGATGTACTCCTCACATATTACATGTACCCTGATGTACTCCTCACATATTACATATACCCTGATGTACTCCTCACATATTACATATACCCTGATGTACTCCTCACATATTACATATACCCTGATGTACTCCTCACATATTATATATACCCTGATGTACTCCACACATATTACATATACCCTGATGTACTCCTCACATATTACATATACCCTGATGTACTCCTCACATATTACATATACCCTGATGTACTCCTCACATATTACATATACCCTGATGTACTCCTCACAGATTACATATATCCTGATGTACTCCTCACATATTACATATACCCTGATGTACTCCTCACATATTACATATACCCTGATGTACCCCTCACATATTACATATACCCTGATGTACTCCTCACATATTACATATACCCTGATGTACTCCTCACATATTACATATAACCTGATGTACTCCTCACAGATTACATATATCCTGATGTACTCCTCACATATTACATATATCCTGATGTACTCCTCACATATTACATATACCCTTATGTACTCCTCACATATTACATATATCCTGATGTACTCCTCACATATTACATATACACTGATGTACTCCTCACATATTACATATACCCTGATGTACTCCTCACAGCTTATATATACCCTGATGTACTCCTCACATATTACATATATCCTGATGTACTCCTCACATATTACATATATCCTGATGTACTCCTCACATATTACATATACACTGATGTACTCCTCACATATTACATATACCCTGATGTACTCCTCACAGCTTATATATACCCTGATGTACTCCTCACATATTACATATATCCTGATGTACTCCTCACATATTACATATATCCTGATGTACTCCTCACAGATTACATATACCCTGATGTACTCCTCACATATTACATATACCCTGATGTACTCCTCACATATAACATATACCCTGATGTACTCCTCACAGATTACATATATCCTGATGTACTCCTCACATATTACATATATCCTGATGTACTCCTCACATATTACATATATCCTGATGTACTCCTCACAGATTACATATATCCTGATGTACTCCTCACATATTACATATATCCTGATGTACTCCTCACAGATTACATATACCCTGATGTACTCCTCACATATTACATATACCCTGATGTACTCCTCACATATAACATATACCCTGATGTACTCCTCACAGATTACATATATCCTGATGTACTCCTCACATATTACATATATCCTGATGTACTCCTCACATATTACATATATCCTGATGTACTCCTCACAGATTACATATATCCTGATGTACTCCTCACATATTACATATATCCTGATGTACGCCTCACATATTACATATATCCTGATATACTCCTCACAGATTACATATACCCTGATGTACTCCTCACATATTACATATACCCTGATGTACTCCTCACAGATTACATATACCCTGATGTACTCCTCACATATTACATATACCCACATGTACTCCTCACATATTACATATATCCTGATGTACTCCTCACAGATTACATATACCCTGATGTACTCCTCACATATTACATATATCCTGATGTACTCCTCACATATTACATATACCCTGATGTACTCCTCACATATTACATATATCCTGATGTACTCCTCACATATTACATATACCCTGATGTACTCCTCACATATTACATATATCCTGATGTACTCCTCACATATTACATATACCCTGATGTACTCCTCACATATTACATATACCCTTATGTACTCCTCACATATTACATATACCCTTATGTACTCCTCACATATTACATATATCCTGATGTACTCCTCACATATTACATATATCCTGATGTACTCCTCACATATTACATATACCCTGATGTACTCCTCACATATTACATATATCCTGATGTACTCCTCACATATTACATATACCCTGATGTACTCCTCACATATTACATATACCCTGATGTACTCCTCACATATTACATATACCCTGATGTACTCCTCACATATTACATATACCCTGATGTACTCCTCACATATTACATATATCCTGATGTACTCCTCACATATTACATATACCCTGATGTACTCCTCACAGCTTATATATACCCTGATGTACTCCTCACAGATTACATATATCCTGATGTACTCCTCACATATTACATATACCCTGATGTACTCCTCACATATTACATATATCCTGATGTACTCCTCACATATTACATATACCCAGATGTACTCCTCACATATTACATATATCCTGATGTACTCCTCACAGATTACATATACCCTGATGTACTCCTCACATATTACATATACCCTGATGTACTCCTCACATATTACATATACACTGATGTACTCCTCCCATATTACATATATCCTGATGTACTCCTCACAGATTACATATATCCTGATGTACTCCTCACATATTACATATATCCTGATGTACTCCTCACATATTACATATATCCTGATGTACTCCTCACATATTACATATATCCTGATATACTCCTCACAGATTACATATACCCTGATGTACTCCTCACAGATTACATATACCCTGATGTACTCCTCACATATTACATATATCCTGATGTACTCCTCACATATTACATATACCCTGATGTACTCCTCACATATTACATATACCCTGATGTACTCCTCACAGATTACATATACCCTGATGAACTCCTCACATATTACATATACCCACATGTACTCCTCACATATTACATATATCCTGATGTACTCCTCACAGATTACATATACCCTGATGTACTCCTCACATATTACATATATCCTGATGTACTCCTCACATATTACATATACCCTGATGTACTCCTCACATATTACATATATCCTGATGTACTCCTCACATATTACATATACCCTGATGTACTCCTCACATATTACATATACCCTGATGTACTCCTCACATATTACATATACCCTGATGTACTCCTCACATATTACATATACCCTGATGTGCTCCTCACAGATTACATATACCCTGATGTACTCCTCACATATCACATATATCCTGATGTACTCCTCACATATTACATATACCCTGATGTACTCCTCACGTATTACATATACCCTGATGTACTCCTCACATATTACATATACCCTGATGCACTCCTCACATATTACATATATCCTGATGTACTCCTCACAGATTACATATATCCTGATGTACTCCTCACATATTACATATACCCTGATGTACTCCTCACACATATTACATATACCCTGATGTACTCCTCACATATTACATATATCCTGATGTACTCCTCACAGATTACATATATCCTGATGTACTCCTCACATATTACATATACCCTGATGTACTCCTCACATATTACATATACCCAGATGTACTCCTCACATATTACATATATCCTGATGTACTCTTCACAGATTACATATACCCTGATGTACTCCTCACATATTACATATATCCTGATGTACTCCTCACATATTACATATACCCTGATGTACTCCTCACATATTACATATATCCTGATGTACTCCTCACATATTACATATACCCTGATGTGCTCCTCACAGATTACATATACCCTGATGTACTCCTCACATATCACATATATCCTGATGTACTCCTCACATATTACATATACCCTGATGTGCTCCTCACATATTACATATACCCTGATGTACTCCTCACATATTACATATACCCTGATGTACTCCTCACATATTACATATACCCTGATGTACTCCTCACAGATTACATATACCCTGATGTACTCCTCACAGATTACATATACCCTGATGTACTCCTCACATATTACATATACCCTGATGTACTCCTCACATATTACATATATCCTGATGAACTCCTCACATATTACATATATCCTGATGTACTCCTCACATATTACATATATCCTGATGTACTCCTCACAGATTACATATACCCTGATGTACTCCTCACATATTACATATATCCTGATGTACTCCTCACATATTACATATACCCTGATGTACTCCTCACATATTACATATACCCTGATGTACTCCTCACAGATTACATATATCCTGATGTACTCCTCACATATTACATATACCCTGATGTACTCCTCACATATTACATATACCCTGATGTACTCCTCACAGATTACATATATCCTGATGTACTCCTCACATATTACATATACCCTGATGTACTCCTCACATATTACATATACCCTGATGTACTCCTCACATATTACATATACCCTGATGTACTCCTCACATATTACATATACCCTGATGTGCTCCTCACAGATTACATATACCCTGATGTACTCCTCACATATTACATATAGCCTGATGTACTCCTCACATATTACATATATCCTGATGTACTCCTCACATATTACATATACCCTGATGTACTCCTCACATATTACATGTACCCTGATGTACTCCTCACATATTACATATACCCTGATGTACTCCTCACAGATTACATACACCCTGATGTACTCCTCACATATTACATATACCCTGATGTACTCCTCACATATTACATATACCCTGATGTACTCCTCACATATTACATATACCCTGATGTACTCCACATATTACATATATCCTGATGTACTCCTCACATATTACATATACCCTGATGTACTCCTCACATATTACATATACCCTGATGTACTCCTCACAGATTACATATACCCTGATGTACTCCTCACATATTACATATACCCTGATGTACTCCTCACATATTACATATACCCTGATGTACTCCTCACATATTACATATACCCTGATGTACTCCTCACATATTACATATACCCTGATGTACTCCTCACATATTACATATATCCTGATGTACTCCTCACAGATTACATATACCCTGATGTACTCCTCACATATTACATATATCCTGATGTACTCCTCACATATTACATATACCCTGATGTACTCCTCACATATTACATATACCCTGATGTACTCCTCACAGATTACATATATCCTGATGTACTCCTCACATATTACATATACCCTGATGTACTCCTCACATATTACATATACCCTGATGTACTCCTCACATATTACATATACCCTGATGTACTCCTCACATATTACATATACCCTGATGTGCTCCTCACAGATTACATATACCCTGATGTACTCCTCACATATTACATATAGCCTGATGTACTCCTCACATATTACATATATCCTGATGTACTCCTCACATATTACATATACCCTGATGTACTCCTCACATATTACATGTACCCTGATGTACTCCTCACAGATTACATACACCCTGATGTACTCCTCACATATTACATACACCCTGATGTACTCCTCACATATTACATATACCCTGATGTACTCCTCACATATTACATATACCCTGATGTACTCCTCACATATTACATATACCCTGATGTACTCCACATATTACATATATCCTGATGTACTCCTCACATATTACATATACCCTGATGTACTCCTCACATATTACATATACCCTGATGTACTCCTCACAGATTACATATACCCTGATGTACTCCTCACATATTACATATACCCTGATGTACTCCTCACATATTACATATACCCTGATGTACTCCTCACATATTACATATACCCTGATGTACTCCTCACATATTACATATACCCTGATGTACTCCTCACATATTACATATACCCTGATGTACTCCTCACATATTACATATACCCTGATGTACTCCTCACATATTACATATATCCTGATGTACTCCTCACATATTACATATACACTGATGTACTCCTCACATATTACATATACCCTTATGTACTCCTCACATATTACATATATCCTGATGTACTCCTCACATATTACATATACACTGATGTACTCCTCACATATTACATATACCCTGATGTACTCCTCACAGCTTATATATACCCTGATGTACTCCTCACAGATTACATATATCCTGATGTACTCCTCACATATTACATATACCCTGATGTACTCCTCACATATTACATATATCCTGATGTACTCCTCACATATTACATATACCCAGATGTACTCCTCACATATTACATATATCCTGATGTACTCCTCACAGATTACATATACCCTAATGTACTCCTCACATATTACATATACCCTGATGTACTCCTCACATATTACATATACCCTGATGTACTCCTCACATATTACATATACCCTGATGTACTCCTCACATATTACATATACCCTGATGTACTCCTCACATATTACATATACCCTGATGTACTCCTAACATATTACATATATCCTGATGTACTCCTCACATATTACATATACCCTGATGTACTCCTCACATATTACATATATCCTGATGTACTCCTCACATATTACATATACCCTGATGTACTCCTCACATATTACATATACCCTGATGTACTCCTCACATATTACATATACCCTGATGTACTCCTAACATATTACATATACCCTGATGTACTCCTCACATATTACATATACCCTGATGTACTCCTCACATATTACATATATCCTGATGTACTCCTCACATATTACATATACCCCGATGTACTCCTCACATATTACATATACCCCGATGTACTCCTCACATATTACATATATCCTGATGTACTCCTCACATATTACATATACCCTGATGTACTCCTCACATATTACATATACCCTGATGTACTCCTCACATATTACATATACCCTGATGTACTCCTCACAGATTACATATATCCTGATGTACTCCTCACATATTACATATATCCTGATGTACTCCTCACATATTACATATACACTGATGTACTCCTCACATATTACATATACCCTGATGTACTCCTCACATATTACATATATCCTGATGTACTCCACACATATTACATATACCCTGATGTACTCCTCACATATTACATATACCCTGATGTACTCCGCACAGATTACATATATCCTGGTGTACTCCTCACATATTACATATATCCTGATGTACTCCTCACAGATTACATATACCCTGATGTACTCCTCACATATTACATATACCCTGATGTACACCTCACATATTACATATATCCTGATGTACTCCTCACATATTACATATACCCTGATGTACTCCTCACATATTACATATATCCTGATGTACTCCTCACATATTACATATACCCTTATGTACTCCTCACATATTACATATATCCTGATGTACTCCTCACATATTACATATATCCTGATGTACTCCTCACATATTACATATACCCTTATGTACTCCTCACATATTACATATATCCTGATGTACTCCTCACATATTACATATACACTGATGTACTCCTCACATATTACATATACCCTGATGTACTCCTCACAGCTTATATATACCCTGATGTACTCCTCACATATTACATATATCCTGATGTACTCCTCACATATTACATATATCCTGATGTACTCCTCACAGATTACATATACCCTGATGTACTCCTCACATATTACATATACCCTGATGTACTCCTCACATATTACATATACCCTGATGTACTCCTCACATATTACATATACCCTGATGTACTCCTCACATATAACATATACCCTGATGTACTCCTCACAGATTACATATATCCTGATGTACTCCTCACATATAACATATACCCTGATGTACTCCTCACAGATTACATATATCCTGATGTACTCCTCACATATTACATATATCCTGATGTACTCCTCACATATTACATATATCCTGATGTACTCCTCACAGATTACATATATCCTGATGTACTCCTCACATATTACATATATCCTGATGTACTCCTCACATATTACATATATCCTGATATACTCCTCACAGATTACATATACCCTGATGTACTCCTCACATATTACATATACCCTGATGTACTCCTCACAGATTACATATACCCTGATGTACACCTCACATATTACATATACCCACATGTACTCCTCACATATTACATATATCCTGATGTACTCCTCACAGATTACATATACCCTGATGTACTCCTCACATATTACATATATCCTGATGTACTCCTCACATATTACATATACCCTGATGTACTCCTCACATATTACATATATCCTGATGTACTCCTCACATATTACATATACCCTGATGTACTCCTCACATATTACATATATCCTGATGTACTCCTCACATATTACATATACCCTGATGTACTCCTCACATATTACATATACCCTTATGTACTCCTCACATATTACATATACCCTTATGTACTCCTCACATATTACATATATCCTGATGTACTCCTCACATATTACATATATCCTGATGTACTCCTCACATATTACGTATACCCTGATGTACTCCTCACATATTACATATATCCTGATGTACTCCTCACATATTACATATACCCTGATGTACTCCTCACATATTACATATACCCTGATGTACTCCTCACATATTACATATACCCTGATGTACTCCTCACATATTACATATACCCTGATGTACTCCTCACATATTACATATATCCTGATGTACTCCTCACATATTACATATACCCTGATGTACTCCTCACAGCTTATATATACCCTGATGTACTCCTCACAGATTACATATATCCTGATGTACTCCTCACATATTACATATACCCTGATGTACTCCTCACATATTACATATATCCTGATGTACTCCTCACATATTACATATACCCAGATGTACTCCTCACATATTACATATATCCTGATGTACTCCTCACAGATTACATATACCCTGATGTACTCCTCACATATTACATATACCCTGATGTACTCCTCACATATTACATATACACTGATGTACTCCTCCCATATTACATATATCCTGATGTACTCCTCACAGATTACATATATCCTGATGTACTCCTCACATATTACATATATCCTGATGTACTCCTCACATATTACATATATCCTGATGTACTCCTCACATATTACATATATCCTGATATACTCCTCACAGATTACATATACCCTGATGTACTCCTCACAGATTACATATACCCTGATGTACTCCTCACATATTACATATATCCTGATGTACTCCTCACATATTACATATACCCTGATGTACTCCTCACATATTACATATACCCTGATGTACTCCTCACAGATTACATATACCCTGATGAACTCCTCACATATTACATATACCCACATGTACTCCTCACATATTACATATATCCTGATGTACTCCTCACAGATTACATATACCCTGATGTACTCCTCACATATTACATATATCCTGATGTACTCCTCACATATTACATATACCCTGATGTACTCCTCACATATTACATATATCCTGATGTACTCCTCACATATTACATATACCCTGATGTACTCCTCACATATTACATATACCCTGATGTACTCCTCACATATTACATATACCCTGATGTACTCCTCACATATTACATATACCCTGATGTGCTCCTCACAGATTACATATACCCTGATGTACTCCTCACATATCACATATATCCTGATGTACTCCTCACATATTACATATACCCTGATGTACTCCTCACATATTACATATACCCTGATGTACTCCTCACATATTACATATACCCTGATGTACTCCTCACATATTACATATACCCAGATGTACTCCTCACATATTACATATATCCTGATGTACTCTTCACAGATTACATATACCCTGATGTACTCCTCACATATTACATATATCCTGATGTACTCCTCACATATTACATATACCCTGATGTACTCCTCACATATTACATATATCCTGATGTACTCCTCACATATTACATATACCCTGATGTGCTCCTCACAGATTACATATACCCTGATGTACTCCTCACATATCACATATATCCTGATGTACTCCTCACATATTACATATACCCTGATGTGCTCCTCACATATTACATATACCCTGATGTACTCCTCACATATTACATATACCCTGATGTACTCCTCACATATTACATATACCCTGATGTACTCCTCACAGATTACATATACCCTGATGTACTCCTCACAGATTACATATACCCTGATGTACTCCTCACATATTACATATACCCTGATGTACTCCTCACATATTACATATATCCTGATGTACTCCTCACATATTACATATATCCTGATGTACTCCTCACATATTACATATACCCTGATGTACTCCTCACATATTACATATACCCTGATGTACTCCTCACAGATTACATATATCCTGATGTACTCCTCACATATTACATATACCCTGATGTACTCCTCACATATTACATATACCCTGATGTACTCCTCACAGATTACATATATCCTGATGTACTCCTCACATATTACATATACCCTGATGTACTCCTCACATATTACATATACCCTGATGTACTCCTCACATATTACATATACCCTGATGTACTCCTCACATATTACATATACCCTGATGTGCTCCTCACAGATTACATATACCCTGATGTACTCCTCACATATTACATATAGCCTGATGTACTCCTCACATATTACATATATCCTGATGTACTCCTCACATATTACATATACCCTGATGTACTCCTCACATATTACATGTACCCTGATGTACTCCTCACATATTACATATACCCTGATGTACTCCTCACAGATTACATACACCCTGATGTACTCCTCACATATTACATATACCCTGATGTACTCCTCACATATTACATATACCCTGATGTACTCCACATATTACATATATCCTGATGTACTCCTCACATATTACATATACCCTGATGTACTCCTCACATATTACATATACCCTGATGTACTCCTCACAGATTACATATATCCTGATGTACTCCTCACATATTACATATACCCTGATGTACTCCTCACATATTACATATACCCTGATGTACTCCTCACATATTACATATATAATGATGTACTCCTCACAGATTACATATACCCTGATGTACTCCTCACATATTACATATATCCTGATGTACTCCTCACATATTACATATACCCTGATGTACTCCTCACATATTACATATACCCTGATGTACTCCTCACAGATTACATATATCCTGATGTACTCCTCACATATTACATATACCCTGATGTACTCCTCACATATTACATATACCCTGATGTACTCCTCACATATTACATATACCCTGATGTACTCCTCACATATTACATATACCCTGATGTGCTCCTCACAGATTACATATACCCTGATGTACTCCTCACATATTACATATAGCCTGATGTACTCCTCACATATTACATATATCCTGATGTACTCCTCACATATTACATATACCCTGATGTACTCCTCACATATTACATGTACCCTGATGTACTCCTCACATATTACATATACCCTGATGTACTCCTCACAGATTACATACACCCTGATGTACTCCTCACATATTACATATACCCTGATGTACTCCTCACATATTACATATACCCTGATGTACTCCTCACATATTACATATACCCTGATGTACTCCACATATTACATATATCCTGATGTACTCCTCACATATTACATATACCCTGATGTACTCCTCACATATTACATATACCCTGATGTACTCCTCACAGATTACATATACCCTGATGTACTCCTCACATATTACATATACCCTGATGTACTCCTCACATATTACATATACCCTGATGTACTCCTCACATATTACATATACCCTGATGTACTCCTCACATATTACATATACCCTGATGTACTCCTCACATATTACATATACCCTGATGTACTCCTCACATATTACATATACCCTGATGTACTCCTCACATATTACATATACACTGATGTACTCCTCACATATTACATATACACTGATGTACTCCTCACATATTACATATACCCTTATGTACTCCTCACATATTACATATATCCTGATGTACTCCTCACATATTACATATATCCTGATGTACTCCGCACATATTACATATACCCTGATGTACTCCTCACAGCTTATATATACCCTGATGTACTCCTCACAGATTACATATATCCTGATGTACTCCTCACATATTACATATACCCTGATGTACTCCTCACATATTACATATATCCTGATGTACTCCTCACATATTACATATACCCAGATGTACTCCTCACATATTACATATATCCTGATGTACTCCTCACAGATTACATATACCCTAATGTACTCCTCACATATTACATATACCCTGATGTACTCCTCACATATTACATATACCCTGATGTACTCCTCACATATTACATATACCCTGATGTACTCCTCACATATTACATATACCCTGATGTACTCCTCACATATTACATATACCCTGATGTACTCCTAACATATTACATATATCCTGATGTACTCCTCACATATTACATATACCCTGATGTACTCCTCACATATTACATATACACTGATGTACTCCTCACATATTACATATACCCTGATGTACTCCTCACATATTACATATATCCTGATGTACTCCTCACATATTACATATACACTGATGTACTCCTCACATATTACATATACCCTGATGTAATCCTCACAGCTTATATATACCCTGATGTACTCCTCACAGATTACATATATCCTGATGTACTCCTCACATATTACATATACCCTGATGTACTCCTCACATATTACATATATCCTGATGTACTCCTCACATATTACATATACCCAGATGTACTCCTCACATATTACATATATCCTGATGTACTCCTCACAGATTACATATACCCTAATGTACTCCTCACATATTACATATACCCTGATGTACTCCTCACATATTACATATACCCTGATGTACTCCTCACATATTACATATACCCTGATGTACTCCTCACATATTACATATACCCTGATGTACTCCTCACATATTACATATATCCTGATGTACTCCTCACAGATTACATATACCCTGATGTACTCCTCACATATTACATATACCCTGATGTACTCCTCACAGATTACATATACCCTGATGTACTCCTCACATATTACATATATCCTGATGTACTCCTCACAGATTACATATACCCTGATGTACTCCTCACATATTACATATATCCTGATGTACTCCTCACAGATTACATATACCCTGATGTACCCCTCACATATTACATATATCCTGATGTACTCCTCACATCTTACATATACCCTGATGTACTCCGCACATATTACATATACCCTGTTGTACTCCTCCCAGATTACATATACCCTGATGTACTCCTCACATATTACATATATCCTGATGTACTCCTCACATATTACATATATCCTGATGTACTCCTCACAGATTACCTTTTCCCCTATTGTACTCCTCACATATTACATATACCCTGATGTACTCCTCACATATTACATATATCCTGATGTACTCCTCACATATTACATATACCCTGATGTACTCCTCACATATTACATGTACCCTGATGTACTCCTCACATATTACATATACCCTGATGTACTCCTCACAGATTACATATACCCTGATGTACTCCTCACATATTACATATACCCTGATGTACTCCTCACATATTACATATACCCTGATGTACTCCTCACATATTACATATACCCTGATGTACTCCACATATTACATATATCCTGATGTACTCCTCACATATTACATATACCCTGATGTACTCCTCACATATTACATATACCCTGATGTACTCCTCACAGATTACATATACCCTGATGTACTCCTCACATATTACATATAACCTGATGTACTCCTCACATATTACATATACCCTGATGTACTCCTCACATATTACATATACCCTGATGTACTCCTCACATATTACATATACCCTGATGTACTCCTCACATATTACATATACCCTGATGTACTCCTCACATATTACATATACCCTGATGTACTCCTCACATATTACATATATCCTGATGTACTCCTCACATATTACATATATCCTGATGTACTCCTCACATATTACATATACCCTTATGTACTCCTCACATATTACATATATCCTGATGTACTCCTCACATATTACATATACACTGATGTACTCCTCACATATTACATATACCCTGATGTACTCCTCACAGCTTATATATACCCTGATGTACTCCTCACAGATTACATATACCCTGATGTACTCCTCACAGCTTATATATACCCTGATGTACTCCTCACAGATTACATATACCCTGATGTACTCCTCACATATTACATATATCCTGATGTACTCCTCACATATTACATATACCCAGATGTACTCCTCACATATTACATATATCCTGATGTACTCCTCACAGATTACATATACCCTGATGTACTCCTCACATATTACATATACCCTGATGTACTCCTCACATATTACATATACCCTGATGTACTCCTCACATATTACATATACCCTGATGTACTCCTCACATATAACATATACCCTGATGTACTCCTCACAGATTACATATATCCTGATGTACTCCTCACATATTACATATACACTGATGTACTCCTCCCATATTACATATATCCTGATGTACTCCTCACAGATTACATATATCCTGATGTACTCCTCACATATTACATATATCCTGATATACTCCTCACAGATTACATATACCCTGATGTACTCCTCACATATTACATATACCCTGATGTACTCCTCACAGATTACATATACCCTGATGTACTCCTCACATATTACATATACCCTGATGTACTCCTCACATATTACATATATCCTGATGTACTCCTCACAGATTACATATACCCTGATGTACTCCTCACATATTACATATATCCTGATGTACTCCTCACATATTATATATACCCTGATGTACTCCTCACATATTACATATACCCTGATGTACTCCTCACATATTACATATACCCTGATGTACTCCTCACATATTACATATATCCTGATGTACTCCTCACAGATTACATATATCCTGATGTACTCCTCACATATTACATATACCCTGATGTACTCCTCACATATTACATATACCCTGATGTACTCCTCACATATTACATATATCCTGATGTACTCCTCACATATTACATATACCCTGATGTACTCCTCACATATTACATATACCCTGATGTACTCCTCACATATTACATATACCCTGATGTACTCCTCACATATTACATATACCCTGATGTACTCCTCACATATTACATATACCCTGATGTACTCCTCATATATTACATATACCCTGATGTACTCCTCAAATATTACATATACCCTGATGTACTCCTCACACATTACATATACCCTGATGTACGCCTCACACATTACATATACCCTGATGTACTCCTCACAGATTACATATACCCTGATGTACTCCTCACATATTACATATACCCTGATGTACTCCTCACATATTACATATACCCTGATGTACTCCTCACATATTACATATACCCTGATGTACTCCTCACATATTACATATACCCTGATGTACTCCTCACATATTACATATACCCTGATGTACTCCTCACATATTACATATACCCTGATGTACTCCTCACAGATTACATATATCCTGATGTACTCCTCACATATTACATATATCCTGATGTACTCCTCACAGATTACCTTTTCCCCTATTGTACTCCTCACATATTACATATACCCTGATGTACTCCTCACATATTACATATATCCTGATGTACTCCTCACATATTACATATATCCTGATGTACTCCTCACATATTACATATACCCTGATGTACTCCTCACACATTACATATATCCTGATGTACTTCTCACACATTACATATATCCTGATGTACTCCTCACATATTACATATACCCTGATGTACTCCTCACATATTACATATACCCTGATGTACTCCTCACATATTACATATACCCTGATGTACTCCTCACATATTACATATACCCTGATGTACTCCTCACATATTACATATACCCTGATGTACTCCTCACATATTACATATACCCTGATGTACTCCTCACATATTACATATATCCTGATGTGCTCCTCACATATTACATATATCCTGATGTACTCCTCACATATTACATATACCCTGATGTACTCCTCACATATTACATATACCCTGATGTACCCCTCACATATTACATACACCCTCATGTACTCCTCACATATTACATATATCCTGATGTACTCCTCACATATTACATATATCCTGATGTACTCCTCACATATTACATATACCCTGATGTACTCCTCACATATTACATATACCCTGATGTACTCCTCATATATTACATATACCCTGATGTACTTACTCACATATTACATACACCCTGATGTACTCCTCACATATTACATATACCCTGATGTACTCCTCACATATTACATATACCCTGATGTACTCCTCACATATTACATATACCCAGATGTACTCCTCACACATTACATATACCCTGATGTACTCCTCACATATTACATATATCCTGATGTACTCCTCACATATTACATATATCCTGATGTACTCCTCACATATTACATATATCCTGATGTACTCCTCACATATTACATATATCCTGATGTACTCCTCACATATTACATATACCCTGATGTACTCCTCACAGATTACATATACCCTGATGTACTCCTCACATATTACATATACCCTGATGTACTCCTCACATATTACATATATCCTGATGTACTCCTCACATATTACATATATCCTGATGTACTCCTCACATATTACATATATCTGTAAAGGATCTGCCAGGCACTGCGGGGTTAACTCCCAGAACTAATCAGTCAGCACCTGAGAATACATCCCTGAGACTGACTCCTGCTTCCACCATTCAGGCTGGCAGGCTTAGGAGTGGGAGAGCCTATCGTAACCTGGCCAGACTCAGCTAGCTCCCGCCCTCGGTCTATTTAAGCCTGCACTTCCTGTCCCTCGGTGCTTGTTATTGCTTTTGTTTCCTTCCTTGTGGTTCCTGGCCCAGCTACAGCTCCTGCTATTTTTGATCCTGCTCCATACCGACCCTGGCTTACCGACTACTCTTCTGCTTTTCGTTTTGTACCTCGCACACTCCTGGCTTGACTCGGCTCGTTCACCACTCTGGTTGCTTACGGTGTTGCCGTGGGCAACGGCCCCTTTTCCTTGCTTGTGTTCCTTGTATGTTTGTCGTGTTTGTCGTGCACTTACTGAGCGCAGGGACCGCCGCCCAGTTGTACCCCGTCGCCTAGGGCGGGTCGTTGCAAGTAGGCAGGGACAGAGTGGCGGGTAGATTAGGGCTCACTTGTCCGTCTCCCTACCCCCTGCCGTTACAATATCCTGATGTACTCCTCACATATTACATATACCCTGATGTACTCCTCACATATTACATATACCCTGATGTACTCCTCACATATTACATATACCCTGATGTACTCCTCACATATTACATATACCCTGATGTACTCCTCACATATTACATATACACTGATGTACTCCGCGCATATTACATATACCCTGATGTACTCCTCACATATTATATATATCCTGATGTGCTCCTCACATATTATATATACCCTGATGTACTCCACACATATTACATATATCCTGATGTACTCCGCACAGATTACATATACCCTGATGTACTCCTCACATATTACATATACCCTGATGTACTCCTCACAGATTACATATATCCTGATGTACTCCTCACATATTACATATATCCTGATGTACTCCTCACATATTACATATACCCTGATATACTCCTCACAGATTACATATACCCTGATGTACTCCTCACATATTACATATACCCTGATGTGCTCCTCACAGATTACATATACCCTGATGTACTCCTCACATATTACATATAGCCTGATGTACTCCTCACATATTACATATACCCTGATGTACTCCTCACATATTACATATACCCTGATGTACTCCTCACATATTACATATATCCTGATGTACTCCTCACATATTACATATACCCTGATGTACTCCTCACATATTACATATACCCTGATGTACTCCTCACAGATTACATATACCCTGATGTACTCCTCACAGATTACATATACCCTGATGTACTCCTCACATATTACATATACCCTGATGTACTCCTCACAGATTACATATACCCTGATGTACTCCTCACATATTACATATACCCTGATGTACTCCTCACAGATTACATATATCCTGATGTACTCCTCACATATTACATATATCCTGATGTGCTCCTCACATATTACATATACCCTGATGTACTCCTGTAATGGCAGGAAGGAGGTGAAGGGAAAGTGAGCCCTAATCTACCCACCGCCCTGTCCCTGCCTACTTGCAACGACCCGCCCTAGGCGACGAGGTACAACTGGGCGGCGGTCCCTACGCTGGCTAAGTGCACTGGAAGACAAACAGGGAACACGCAAGGGAAGGGGCAGTAGCCACGGAACGCCACGAGGAAACGGGGCGGCGAACGAACAGTCAGGACCAGGATGAAGTGAGTACACCCGAGCGGGCACGGAGACAGAAGCAAGCCAGGGCAAGCAAGCAGGTCAAGCAGAACTGCAGCAAGGCAGAAGCACGGCAGAAGCAGGCTGGAGCAAGCAGCAGTGGGGCCAGGAATCCAAAAGAATTACAAGCACTGAGGGAGAGCACAGGGCAGGTAATAAAGGGCAGGGGGCGGAGCTAACTCCGAGAGACCAGGCCACGATAGGCTCTCCCACTCCTGAGCCTGCCACCCTGGTTGGTGGGAGATGGTGTCAGTCGAACAGGTCTGGCCTCAGGTGTGGATTGATTAATCCCAGGAGTATAGCTAGATGAAGTACCTGGCAGATCCCTAACAGTACTCCCCCTTTTATGAGGGGCCACCGGACCCTTACTAAGGGGACCCGGTTTAGTGGGGAAGAGGAGGTGGAACCTCCTGATCAATACCCCAGCGTGAACATCACGGGCAGGTACCCAAGTCCTCTCCTCCGGCCCGTATCCTTTCCAATGGACCAGGTACTGGAGGGAGCCCTGGACCATCCTACTGTCCATAATCTTGGCCACCTCGAATTCCACCCCCTCAGGGGTGAGAACGGGAACAGGAGGTATCCTCGAGGGGGACCAGGACGGGGAGCAGCGTTTAAGGAGGGAGGCATGGAAGACGTCATGTATGCGAAAGGATGGGGGGAGCTCCAGACGGAAGGATACTGGGTTGAGGACTTCAATGATCTTATAAGGTCCAATGAATCGGGGAGCAAACTTCCTGGACGGGACCTTAAGGCGCCAGTTCCTGGACGACAACCAGACCAAATCCCCGACGACAAACCGGGGGTTAGCAGAACGTCTACTATCCGCCTGAATCTTTTGTGCGCTCTGGGACGCCTCTAGGTTCTTCTGAACCTGGGCCCAGACAGTGCACAGTTCCCGATGAACCTCCTCTACCTCAGGATTATTGGAACAACCAGGGGAGACGGAAGGGAACCTTGGGTTAAACCCGAAATTACAGAAAAACGGGGAGACCCCTGACGAGTTACTGACCCGGTTATTCAGGGAAAATTCAGCAAGGGGAAGGAATGAGACCCAATCGAATTGACAGTCCGAGATGAAACACCTTAAATATTGTTCCAGGGATTGGTTGGTCCTTTCCGTTTGGCCATTAGTTTCGGGATGGAAGGCGGAGGAGAAGGACAGATCAATCTCCAACTTTTTACAAAAAGCTCTCCAAAATAAGGAAACAAATTGTACCCCTCTGTCAGAAACGATATTGACTGGGGCCCCATGGAGACGCAGGATGTGTTTCACGAACAAAGAAGCTAACGTCTTGGCGTTAGGTAGCTTCTTAAGGGGCACAAAGTGGCACATCTTGCTGAAGCGGTCGACTACCACCCACACCACCGACTTGCCCTGAGATGGAGGCAAATCGGTGATAAAATCCATGGAGATATGGGTCCAAGGTCTCTGGGGAATGGGCAAGGAACGTAGTAGGCCCGCAGGTCGGGACCTAGGGGTTTTGGACCTAGCGCAAACCTCACAAGCGGCGACGTAAGCCCTAACATCTTTAGGCAACCCAGGCCACCAATAGTTTCTGGTAATGAGGTGTTTGGTGCCCAAGATGCCAGGATGACCAGATAGAGCGGAGTCATGGTTTTCCCTGAGTACCCTCAGCCGGTATTGCAGGGGAACAAACAGTTTGTCCCCAGGGACGTTCCCGGGAGCTGCACCCTGATCAGCCGCGATATCAGAAGCTAAATCAGAATCCGTGGCAGAGACGATTATACCAGGGGGTAAAATACAAGCGGGATCCTTCTCGGAAGGAGGATTGGCCATGAAACTACGTGACAGAGCGTCAGCCTTAATATTCTTGGACCCAGCCCTATAGGTAACCAAGAAATTAAATCTGGTAAAGAATAGTGCCCACCGAGCTTGTCTAGGATTAAGCCTCCGGGCCGATTCTAGGAAAACCAGATTCTTGTGATCCGTAAGGACCGTTACCTGGTGTCTGGCCCCCTCCAGGAAGTGCCGCAACTCCTCAAACGCCCATTTAATGGCTAGAAGTTCGCGGTTGCCAATATCATAATTACTCTCCGTGGGCGAAAACTTCCTAGAGAAGTAAGCACAGGGGCGGAGATGGGTGAGGGAGCTGGTACCCTGGGACAAGACGGCCCCCACTCCCACCTCGGAAGCGTCAACCTCCACAATAAATGGCTCCTCTTGGTTGGGCTGAATCAGCACGGGGGCCGAGATAAAGCACTTCTTGAGAGTCTCAAAGGCCTGGACGGCCTCAGGGGGCCAATGGAGGACATCGGCACCCTTGCGGGTGAGGTCCGTAAGAGGCTTAGCGACGACCGAGAAGTTGGCAATAAATCTCCTGTAATAGTTGGCGAACCCTAAAAAACACTGTAACGCCTTAAGGGAGGCAGGTTGGACCCATTCCGCCACAGCTTGAACCTTGGCAGGGTCCATGCGGAATTCATGAGGAGTGAGGATTTGCCCTAAAAATGGTATCTCCTGTACCCCAAAGACACATTTTTCAGTCTTAGCAAACAGATTATTCTCCCGAAGGACCTGGAGCACCTTCCTGACATGCTCCACGTGGGAGGACCAGTCCTTGGAAAACACCAGTATGTCATCAAGGTACACAACAAGAAATATCCCCAGGTAATCTCTCAGGATTTCATTAATAAAATTCTGGAAGACAGCAGGGGCATTACACAACCCAAAGGGCATGACCAGGTATTCGAAATGACCCTCGGGTGTGTTGAACGCAGTTTTCCACTCATCCCCCTCTTTGATGCGGATAAGGTTATATGCCCCTCGTAGATCGAACTTAGAAAACCACTGGGCTCCCTGAACCTGATTAAAAAGATCCGGAATCAAAGGAAGTGGGTACTGGTTCCTTACGGTGACCTTATTCAGGTTACGATAATCAATGCACGGCCTAAGACCACCATCCTTCTTCCCCACGAAGAAGAAGCCAGCACCTACAGGAGAAGTCGAGGGGCGAATGAAACCCTTGGCCAGGCATTCTTGGATATATACCCTCATCGCTTCACGTTCAGGACATGAAAGATTAAATATCCTACCCTTAGGAAGCTTGGCACCAGGCACCAAATCGATGGCACAATCGTAATCTCTATGGGGGGGCAACACCTCAGAGGCCTCCTTGGAAAACACATCGGCGAAGTCCTGAACAAACTCAGGAAGCGTGTTTACCTCCTCCCGGGGAGAAATAGAGTTAACAGGAAGACATGACATAAGACATTCATTACCCCATTTGGTGAGATCCCCAGTATTCCAATCAAACGTGGGATTATGCAACTGCAACCAGGGAAGACCTAATACCAGATCAGACGATAATCCCTGCATCACCAGTACAGAGCACTGCTCCAAATGCATGGAGCCAACCAGGAGTTCAAAAACAGGAGTATGCTGAGTAAAATAACCATTAGCAAGAGGAGTGGAGTCGATTCCTACTACAGGGATAGGATAAGGTAAATCAATACAAGGCATCTTTAGAGACATAGCAAATTCCACAGACATGATATTAGCAGATGAGCCAGAATCCACGAAAGCACTGCCCGTGGCAGACCGGCCAGCAAACGAGACCTGAAAGGGAAGCAAAATTTTATTGCGTTTCACATTAACGGGAAATACCTGTGCGCCCAAGTGACCTCCCCGATGATCACTTAGGCGCGGAAGTTTTCCGGCTTCTTATTCTTGCGCCTGGGACAGGTGTTCAGTAGATGCTTGTCGTCCCCACAGTAGAAGCAGAGACCATTCATTCTGCGAAACTCCCTACGTTGTCGAGGGAACATGGAGGCCCCGAGTTGCATAGGTACCTCCGAGTCCTCCGTGGAGGGGCGAGGAGACGGGACCTCGGGGGGAATCGCAGAAAAGTCAGAGGGGAGCACACTGAAGCGTTCAAGCTGACGTTCCCTGAGACGTCGGTCAAGTCGTACTGCTAGGGCCATAACCTGGTCAAGGGAGTCAGGCGAGGGGTAGCTAACCAGCAGATCCTTCAGGGCGTCAGATAATCCTAACCTAAACTGGCACCTTAGGGCCGGATCGTTCCACTGAGAAGCTACGCACCACTTCCTAAAATCAGAACAGTATTCCTCAACCGGTCTCCTACCCTGACGTAAGGTCACCAGCTGACTCTCGGCTAAAGCAGTCCTGTCAGTCTCGTCGTAAATGAGTCCGAGGGCAGAGAAAAAACGATCAACAGAGGAAAGTTCAGGGGCGTCAGGAGCCAAGGAGAAGGCCCACTCTTGGGGCCCTTCCTGGAGTCGGGATATGATGATACCCACCCGCTGGTTCTCGGAACCTGAGGAGTGGGGCTTTAGGCGGAAATACAGTCTGCAACTCTCCCGGAAGGAGAGAAACGTCTTACGGTCCCCTGAAAACCGGTCAGGTAACTTGAGGTCGGGTTCTAGAGGTGAGGTGAGGGGTACTACTAAAGCAGCGTCACCCTGATTGACCCTTTGGGCCAGGGCCTGGACCTGTAGGGAGAGGCCCTGCATCTGCTGGGTCAGGGTCTCAAGGGGGTCCATGATAGCGTCAGCGTAGGAGAAAGGGTAGACTAGGTAAGGGCTTGTAATTATGTAATGGCAGGAAGGAGGTGAAGGGAAAGTGAGCCCTAATCTACCCACCGCCCTGTCCCTGCCTACTTGCAACGACCCGCCCTAGGCGACGAGGTACAACTGGGCGGCGGTCCCTACGCTGGCTAAGTGCACTGGAAGACAAACGGGGAACACGCAAGGGAAGGGGCAGTAGCCACGGAACGCCACGAGGAAACGGGGCGGCGAACGAACAGTCAGGACCAGGACGAAGTGAGTACACCCGAGCGGGCACGGAGACAGAAGCAAGCCAGGGCAAGCAAGCAGGTCAAGCAGAACTGCAGCAAGGCAGAAGCACGGCAGAAGCAGGCTGGAGCAAGCAGCAGAGGCCAGGAATCCAAAAGAATTACAAGCACTGAGGGAGAGCACAGGGCAGGTAATAAAGGGCAGGGGGCGGAGCTAACTCCGAGAGACCAGGCCGCGATAGGCTCTCCCACTCCTGAGCCTGCCACCCTGGTTGGTGGGAGATGGTGTCAGTCGAACAGGTCTGGCCTCAGGTGTGGATTGATTAATCCCAGGAGTATAGCTAGATGAAGTACCTGGCAGATCCCTAACAACTCCTCACATATTACATATATCCTGATGTACTCCACACATATTACATATACCCTGATGTACTCCACACATATTACATATACCCTGATGTACTCCTCACATATTACATATACCCTGATGTACTCCTCACATATTACATATACCCTGATGTACTCCTCACATATTACATATACCCTGATGTACTCCTCACATATTACATGTACCCTGATGTACTCCTCACATATTACATATACCCTGATGTACTCCTCACATATTACATACACCCTGATGTACTCCTCACATATTATATATATCCTGATGTACTCCTCACATATTACATATATCCTGATGTACTCCTCACATATTACATATACCCTGATGTACTCCTCACATATTACATATACCCTGATGTACTCCTCACATATTACATATACCCTGATGTACTCCTCACATATTACATATATACCCTGATGTACTCCTCACATATTACATATACCCTGATGTACTCCTCACATATTACATATACCCTGATGTACTCCTCGCATATTACATATATCCTGATGTACTCCTCACATATTACATATACCCTGATGTACTCCTCACATATTACATATACCCTGATGTACTCCTCAAATATTACATATACCCTGATGTACTCCTCACATATTACATATACCCTGATGTACTCCTCACATATTACATATATACCCTGATGTACTCCTCACATATTACATATACCCTGATGTACTCCTCACATATTACATATACCCTGATGTACTCCTCACATATTACATATATCCTGATGTACTCCTCACATATTACATATACCCTGATGTACTCCTCACATATTACATATACCCTGATGTACTCCTCACATATTACATATACCCTGATGTACTCCTCACATATTACATATATCCTGATGTACTCCTCACATATTACATATACCCTGATGTACTCCTCACATATGACATATACCCTGATGTACTCCTCACATATTACATATACCCTGATGTACTCCTCACATATTACATATATCCTGATGTACTCCTCACATATTACATATACCCTGATGTACTCCTCACAGATTACATATACCCTGATGTACTCCTCAGATATTACATATACCATGATGTACTCCTCACATATTACATATATCCTGATGTACTCCTCACATATTACATATACCCTGATGTACTCCTCACATATTACACATTCCTAATGTACTCCTCACATATTAAATATACCCTGATGTACTCCTCACAGATTACATATACCCTGATGTACTCCTCAGATATTACATATATCCTGATGTGCTCCTCACATATTACATATACCCTGATGTACTCCTCACATATTACATATATCCTGATGTACTCCTCACATATTACATATATCCTGATGTACTCCTCACATATTACATATATCCTGATGTACTCCTCACATATTACATATACCCTGATGTACTCCTCACATATTACATATACCCTGATGTACTCCTCACATATTACATATACCCTGATGTACTCCTCACATATTACATATACCCTGATGTACTCCTCACATATTACATATACCCTGATGTACTCCTCACATATTACATATATCCTGATGTACTCCTCACATATTACATATACCCTGATGTACTCCTCACATATTACATATACCCTGATGTACTCCTCACATATTACATATATCCTGATGTACTCCTCACATATTACATATATCCTGATGTACTCCTCACATATTACATATACCCTGATGTACTCCTCACATATTACATATACCCTGATGTACTCCTCACATATTACATATAGCCTGATGTACTCCTCACATATTACATATACCCTGATGTACTCCTCACAGATTACATATACCCTGAGGTACTCCTCACATATTACATATACCCTGATGTACTCCTCACATATTACATATATCCTGATGTACTCCTCACATATTACATATATCCTGATGTACTCCTCACATATTACATATACCCTGACGTACTCCTCACATATTACATATACCCTGATGTACTCCTCACACATTACATATATCTTGATGTACTCCTCACATATTACATATATCCTGATGTACTCCTCACATATTACATATATCCTGATGTACTCCTCACAGATTACATATACCCTGATGTACTCCTCACAGATTACATATACCCTGATGTACTCCTCACATATTACATGTACCCTGATGTACTCCTCACATATTACATGTACCCTGATGTACTCCACACATATTACATATACCCTGATGTACTCCTCACAGATTACATATACCCTGATGTACTCCTCACATATTACATATACCCTGATGTACTCCTCACATATTACATATATCCTGATGTACTCCTCACATATTACATATACCCCTGATGTACTCCTCACATATTACATATACCCTGATGTACTCCTCACATATTACATATATCCTGATGTACTCCTCACATATTACATATATCCTGATGTACTCCTCACAGATTACATATATCCTGATGTACTCCTCACATATTACATATATCCTGATGTACTCCTCACAGATTACATATACCCTGATGTACTCCTCACATATTACATATACCCTGATGTACTCCTCACATATTACATATATCCTGATTTACTCCTCACATATTACATATATCCTGATGTACTCCTCACATATTACATATACCCTGATGTGCTCCTCACATATTACATATACCCTGATGTACTCCTCACATATTACATATACCCTGATGTACCCCTCACATATTACATACACCCTCATGTACTCCTCACATATTACATATATCCTGATGTACTCCTCACATATTACATATACCCTGATGTACTACTCACTGATTACATATACCCTGATGTACTCCTCACATATTACATATACCCTGATGTACTACTCACTGATTACATATACCCTGATGTACTCCTCACATATTACATATACCCTGATGTACTCCTCACATATTACATATACCCTGATGTACTACTCACTGATTACATATACCCTGATGTACTCCTCACATATTACATATACCCTGATGTACTCCTCACAGATTACAAGATTCAAAAGTTTAGGGTCACTTAGAAATTTCCTTATTTTTGAAAGAAAAGCAAATTTTATTTCAATGAAGATAACACTACATTAATCAGAAATACACTCTATACATTGTTAATGTGCTAAATGACTATTCTAGCTGCAAACGTCTGTTTTTTAATGCAATATCTACATAGGTGTATAGAGGCCTATTTCCAGCAACCATCACTCCAGTGTTCTAATGGTACATTGTGTTTGCTAACTGTGTTAGAAGGCAAATGGATAATTAGAAAACACTTGAAAACCCTTGTGCGATTATGTTAGCACCGTTGTAAACAGTTTTGATGTTTAGAGGAGCTATAAAACTGACCTTTCTTTGAGCTAGTTGAGAATCTGGAGCATTACATTTTTGGGTTCAATTAAACTCTCCAAATGGCTAGAAAAAGAGAGCTTTCATGTGAAACTCGACAGTCTATTCTTGTTCTTTGAAATGAAGGCTATTCCACGCGAGAAATTGCCAAGAAACTGAAGATTTTCTACAACGGTGTGTACTACTCCCTTCAGAGGACAGCACACACAGGCTCTAACCAGAGTAGAAAGAGAAGTGCGAGGCCCCGCTGCACAACTGAGCAACAAGACAAGTACATTAGAGTCTCTAGTGTGAGAAATAGACGCCTCACAGGTCCTCAACTGGCAGCTTCATTAAATAGTACCCGCAAAACGCAAGTGTCAACGTCTACAGTGAAGAGGCGACTCCGGGATGCTGGCCTTCAGGGCAGAGTGGCAAAGAAAAAGCCATATCTGAGACTGGCTAATAAAAGGAAAAGATTAATATGGGCAAAAGCACAGACATTGGACAGAGGAAGATTGGAAAAAAGTGTTATGGACAGACGAATCGAAGTTTGAGTTGTTTGGATCACACAGAAGTACATTTGTGAGACGCAGAACAACTGAAAAGATGCTGGAAGAGTGCCTGACGCCATCTGTCAAGCATGGTGGAGGTCATGTGATGGTCTGGGGTTGCTTTGGTGCTGGTAAAGTGGGAGATTTGTACAAGGTAAAAGGGATTTTGAATAAGGAAGGCTATCACTCAATTTTGCAACACCATGCCATACCCTGTGGACAGCGCTTGATTGGAGCCAATTTCATCCTACAACAGGACAATGACGCAAAGCACACCTCCAAATTATGCAAGAACTCTTTAGGGAAGAAGCAGGCAGCTGGTATTCTATCTGTAATGGAGTGGCCAGCGCAGTCACCAG
The DNA here is from genome assembly GCF_050947455.1 of Rhinoderma darwinii. Classification (NCBI taxonomy): domain Eukaryota; kingdom Metazoa; phylum Chordata; class Amphibia; order Anura; family Rhinodermatidae; genus Rhinoderma; species Rhinoderma darwinii. The sequence goes on from NC_134687.1 coordinate 663,732,609, forward strand.
ATCTCAACCCCATAGAGCTGTTGTGGGAGCAGCTTGACCGTATAGTATGCAAGAAGTGCCCATCAAGCCAATCCAACTTGTGGGAGGGGCTTCTGGAAGCATGGGGTGAAATTTCTCCCGATTACCTCAGCAAATTAACAGCTAGAATGCCAAAGGTCTGCAATGCTGGAATTGCTGCAAATGGAGCATTCCAAGACGAAAGCAAAGTCTGAAGGAGAAAATTATTATTTGAAATAAAAATCATTATTTCTAACCTTGTCAATGTCTTGACTGTATTTTCTAGTCATTTTGCAACTAATTTGATAAATATAAGTGTGAATTTTCATGGAAAACACAAAATTGTCTGGGTGACCCCAACATTTTGAACGGTAGTGTATATTTGCCTGTATGTCTAAATATCTGTCTTTATGTATGTACATTATATATGTTCCAGCGTGTCTATATATGTGGTTAATTTTTGGTTTGTGTAGGGGGCGGCAATAGAGAGTCCCGCACAGGGCGCCATCCAACCTAAGGCCGGCCCTGGCTGTCACCGACCCTAGTCAGAAGAAACTCTGCAGCTGCCTGCGCCGCATGACCTCCTCGGCTCCTCCGGTAAGTCACACCAGGCAGAGCGGAGAGTCGTAGCAGTAGGCTACTGCTGACTGGTCTATTCACAGTGTGGCGCTATTTAAAAAAGGTGGGAGTGTGGCGCTATTTAAAAGGGGGGGGAGTGTGACGCTATTTATAAAGGGGCAGCGGGCTGTGTGTGGCACTATCTACAAGGGGGGCTGTGTGTGGCACTATTTACAAGGGGGGCTGTGTGTGGTACTATTTAGAAGGGGGGCTGTGTGTGGCACTATTTACAAGGGGGGCTGTGTGTGGCACTATTTACAAGGGGGGCTGTGTGTGGCACTAGTTACAAGGGGGGCTGTGTGTGGCACTATTTACAAGGGGGGCTGTGTGTGGCACTATTTACAAGGGGGGCTGTGTGTGGCACTAGTTACAAGGGGGGCTGTGTGTGGCACTAGTTACAAGGGGGGCTGTGTGTGGCACTATTTACAAGGGGGGCTGTGTGTGGCACTATTTACAAGGGGGGCTGTGTGTGGCACTATTTACAAGGGGGGCTGTGTGTGGCACTATCTACTGGGGGCTGTGTGTGGCACTATCTACAGGGGGCTGTGTGTGGCACTATCTACAAGAGAGGGGCTGTGTGGCGCTATCTACAGGGGGCTGTGTGTGGCCTCTTTAATTTATTTTCTTTTAATATATTTTTATGTTAATTACATTATAGAACTATATCGCTTGTAAAATGTAGAAATGCTTTTATACTCAAGTTACATTAAAAAAATTGTGAACAAAAAATGACATCTCATTGATTGGTAGGGAAAGAAAACATGGCGAGGGGGAAGGAGATGTCGGGAAATAAGTTGGGGGGGGGGGCGCCAATCTGAATCTTTGCACCAGCTAGGAGAACCTAGCTACGCCTCTGACTAGGGACTACACCTTCTACTCCCACCCCCACCATTTTTACCAGAGATTAGACTACCTATTCATCACAAACCACCAACTCCCCTTAGTAGATTCGCCCTCTATAGGCAATATTCTCATGTCGGACCTTGCCCCAATGTCCATGTTCCTTAATATACACACTCTTTTGCCTAGACAATATAACTGGAAACTCAGTGAAACTCTCCTCTACTCCTCACGTAATAAGCAGCGAATTGAGTCCGCACTGAAATCTTACTTCGTGGAGAATGATACGCTTGATGTCTCCACCAGCACTATTTGGAAAGGCTCATAAACCAGTGGTCAGGGGTGTCCTAATAAGTATGGGTTTGTTTATGAAAAGAGAGAGGAACAGGGAAATTGACGACCTCCTTTCCCAAATATCTGATCTTGAAAACCAACACAAATGTTCTGCGGCTCAAGGTGTTCTTTCCTCACTAATAGTTTGCAGAGAAAAACTCAAACAATGCTTGAACTTGCGAACGGCAAAGGTGTACACCTCTGCTACTCACAAATACTATATGCATGGTGACAAGGGGAGCAAACTCATGACATACTTAGTTCTGCTGTCGTCTCTTTTTGGCTATGTCCCCAAAATCCGGTCCTCTACTGGAGCTGTGCTCGCGGACACAAATAACATTGCAGCTGAGTTTTGCTCCTTCTATCAATCACTAAATGATCTACGACCTGGGGAGACTCCCAAGGATCTTGCAGACAGAACCATAATGATTGAGTTTTTCCTAGATTCCCTCTCTCTTCGTACCTTAACTGATACACAAAAAACCCTGCTCGAGTCTCCTTTCACAATTACAGAACTCCGTGACGCGCTTTCGAGTATGCCCTCTGGTAAGTCCCCGGGACCTGACGGTCTTCCAGCCTCATGCTATAAACAGTTTGGAGACATCTTGCTACAATTTTTCCTCAAAGTGTGTAACTCTCTTGACGCTTCTTAACATTTCTCACCCTCAGCACTTGAGCACATATTTTGGTAATACCAAAACAGGGTCAAGACCCTTCGCAATGCAGCAGTTATCGTCCCATATCTCTTTTGAACGTGGATGCTAAATTGTACGCCAAACTCATAGCTAACAGGATGCAATCATTGTTACCGTTCCTGATTGACCCGGAGCAAACCGGTTTTGTGTCGCGAAGTAAGTTACTTATTTCTATTAGATTTTTTAAGTTGTTTGCTGTATTTTTTCTTTCTTCCACATGGTGGAAAGTATTAAATATTAAATAATAATTTGACATGTTTTCCTATGTTGGCCACCAGAGCGAGCACTTCCCAGAATTCCGGCAAGGTGAATAAGGCAAAGCAACCTGACTCACAGCTCCGTAAATGTGGGAGGGAATCTTACCCCCCCTCCTACAGGCCAGGAAAAGGTGTCTTCAAATTGCTAAGCAGTGTCCGGCTGCCATTTTGGGTGTGATTGTACAAATGGCAGCTGGTAGAAGGGATAGGACACACCAAAAGGATAAGGGTATGTTCACATGCTTACTAAACAAAGGGAAAACAGCTCCTGATTTTCAGCCATTTTTTAATCAAACTCACGTTTTTGGCAGCGTTTTTTACAGCCGTTTTTGGGGCTGTTTTTCAATAGAGTAAATGAAAAAAACGCTCCAAGAACATCCCAAGAAGTGATATGCACTTCTTTTTGGCGGGCATCTTTATACGTGCTGTTTTTGGAAAACGAAGAATACCCATAACTGTATGTGAGGACATATCACACCCCCTCAAAGGGAAGAATAACACCAAGTACAATTAGTACCTTGCAAACATATATAAATCCTTTATTACAATGAATCATAAAAACATATTGGCCATCAGGACCTAAAATATACACAAACAATTAAAATACACTGATGTAGAGAACAAGAAGGCTAATCAAAAGATGCCATTTATTCTACAGTGCTATATAATGTAGTAGCACAGCGGGATACTAAATCAGACGAGCTGGTAAATGTATAATACAAAGAAATGTGATGACCACAAATAAGGTTCAGAGACACATGTCTCCACACATAAACATGTCACTGACCCAACCAAATATAGAAAGGGATGGCAACCAACACTTAGTATCAGTATGTATGTAGCTAAATAGAAACCAGGAAATCACCAAAAAAGTCAAAAAAGGTCCCAGAGACTATACCAACCCATGTGTTGCATGATTAGCCTGAAGTGAACTCCACAACCAGAGCCCCGACGCGCGTTTCGCGGTAGCTTTTTCAAAGGGTACTGAAACGCGCGTCTCTGGGACCTTTTTTGACTTTTTTGGTGATTTCCTGGTTTCTATTTAGCTACATACATACTGATACTAAGTGTTGGTTGCCATCCCTTTCTATATTTGGTTGGGTCAGTGACATGTTTATGTGTGGAGACATGTGTCTCTGAACCTTATTTGTGGTCATCACATTTCTTTGTATTATACATTTACCAGCTCGTCTGATTTAGTATCCCGCTGTGCTACTACATTATATAGCACTGTAGAATAAATGTTATCTTTTGATTAGCCTTCTTGTTCTCTACATCAGTGTATTTTAACCCCTTAATGACCGGGCCTGAAAAGACGTTAATGACCAGCTCAATTTTTCTGTTTTTGCCTCTCTGCGCTTCAGCAGCCATAACTTTTTTATTTTTTCATTGACGTGGCTGTATGAGGCCTTGTTTTATGCGAGAGAAATAGTATTTTTTTTTCCCACGGTTTGGTGGTAAAAAATTTTTTTTTTTACGGCATGAATATAGGAAAAAGCGATTCTCGGCATAGCTTTTCTTCTTTATTTTTTATCCCGTTCACGTTTCACGCTAAATAACCCATTAGATTAATTCTTCAGGTTATTACGGTCGTGTAGATACCTAATATGCGTAGGTTTTTTGTTTTTATTTAGTGTAGGGGCAATAAAATGTATTTTATGCAAAATAAAGACACTTTTTGGGACTTTTTTTATTTATTTATTTGTTTTGTTATTTTTTTTTTTTATCCCATCAAGGGATAACTTTATTTGTAACTTTATTTTTTACTTGCAATGTATTAGCATACTCCTGTATGCTAATACATTACACTGTGTCACTATGACACAGGCTGCTGATCGGGCAACACATAGTGTGCCCGAACAGCAGGCACACGGAACAGACAGTCCTGGGGTCCTTTGTAGGTCCCCAGGGCTGACTGCAGAGGGATTCCCCAGTGTTTGATTGCATCACTGGAATCCCGGTGATGCGATCAAAGAGGGGAATTCCCTTTGATCATGCCGCGGTCACGGACCGCGGTAATCAAAGAGTTAAACAGCTGGGGTTGGAATGTTTTCCGACCCCAGCTGTGTTCAGGAGGCTGCTCTGAGATCAGGAGCTGTTAGTAACAGCTCCTGCTTAGAGGACGAGCGCTCTCACGAGCACTCATCAGCCTGATCTGCAGCGACGCCAAAAGACGTCTCTGTAGACTAGGCACCCGCACCGCCTGACGTCAAAAGACAGTGGGCGGTCGGGAAGGTGTTAATTGTTTGTGTATATTTTAGGTCCTGATGGCCAATATGTTTTTATGATTCATTGTAATAAAGGATTTATATATGTTTGCAAGGTACTAATTGTACTTATTGTTATTCTTCCCTTTGAGGAGGTGTGATATGTCCTCACATGCAGTTATGGGTATTGATTGTCTATTCTTTCTTTGATATGTGTGGACGTTTATCGTTTGGCTTGTCTCAAAATAGGTATTCAATATTGTTTTTGGAAAACGTCCGCGTAAAAAACGCCCCGTCGAAACAGAACTCCGTATTTCCCATTGAAACCAATGGGCAGATGTTTGTAGGCATTCTGCTTCCGATTTGTAAGCCATTTTTCGTGACGTTTACGCCCCGAAAAATGGCTGAAAACACTGCGTGTGAACATACCCTTAGAATGATGAAAGTGAAGTGAATGACTTTTCAGTTGACAGGTTCACACAGCGTTTATTTGCCCAAATATTTTTTTTGCGCATTTCACATGCCAAACACTGCATAAAAAAAAACTTGATTACACTTGATTTTGCATGTTTTGGAGGATTTGTGTGTGTGTGTGGGGGGGGGGGCGGTGCTCGCCGCTGATCCTTCAAAATAGTTGATAAGCATCTATGAAGGATCAGCGGCGCCCGTGCATACTCCGCTGCACACAAATAGGACACAGTTCTGTTGCGCACACTACACATGCAGCTCTGCTGCGCCAACGCACACACACAGCTCTGCTACACACAGACACACACACACACACACTCAGCACTGCTACACACACACACACACACACACAGCACTGCTACATACAGACACACACACAGTTACAGCAGGTGGGGGGGCACCGAGGGAGGCCGTGGGGGGCACCGGGGGGCCGACGGGGTGGTCTTGAGAGCGGGGGTCTGTAAGAGAGAGAGGGACAGACACACACACAGCACTGCTACACACCATACGCCTTGCCCTTTCAATGGCCGAATGGTTGCGAGCACCATTCCACAACACCCTTGGGACTGTCTCGGACCACACTATAACCAATTCCGGAAAAAAGGTGGCAAAACTATTGAAATAAGCCCTAATGATAGAAATGAGTTCCGTCACCCTAACAGAACATTGGTCGTTTCCCCCAGCATGCACGACCATGACTGCTGGTCCATTCGTGACCTTGCTTAAGTTAACCGCCTCAGTGAGAACCTGGAGCCATTTAAGGCCCCTAAAACCCTTCCAATGCACATCCGCTTGACGGAAGCCGAGACTGGTTCCCCCGGGCCGATAAGAAGCTCGTTGTGTAGCCCAATAAATGTATGAGTGGCCCAGCAGCCACACCACAGGCCTCCTGAAACCTAGAAAGAATGAAAACAGAAATAATTATCAAATCAACAAATGAGGGCGAACATAACGGCGGAAAGCATCTGACTTCCAACGCCCCAACCTTTTAACCTCCGCATCAGACATGCCCCCAGCCTCCGCTACTGTCGCAGCGCCAATGCGGAACGAGTGAGTACCATACTCTGACGGATTTACCCCAGCGACACTCAAGCAACGCTTCAATACCCTCGTAAAATGGAATTTTGTTAAGGGGGTGCTATCGGCGTGTACCAAGAAACAAGGACCGGAGGGACGAACTGCAACATATCTCGTGATAACGTCCACCGGGCACAAGGATGAAGGAATACTAAAAATGGACAACCACGCGCCCTGCCCATATAAGTCTGTTTTGTAACGACTAACCCTCACCCTGATTGAATCGGGCAGCAAAACTACATCCTCTCTGAGGAGGCCCGCTACACGCATGCGCGAAGGGGAGACTATCTCACTTATTGCGCAACGCGCCAAAGAATGCTAGCATAAAAGCACACTGAAACAATAAACCCTCGTATGCGGATGCACAGATCTCCACCGTGCTACCTACTATCCGCTGCAATAATGAGAAAGAAACAGGTCGGCGCATGTCAACAGTTGGTTTTTTCTTCTTCCAACCCAGCAAGATCAACGAGAAAACCAGACTTTTAGTGGCGTCCAGCAAACCAAACAACTTGAAAGCAAAAGCTACCCCAGACAAACGCTTTTGAGCCACCCCGGCAGACACCCCTTTATCCCGTAACCAAGACAGGTAAGTAACTGTAATACCATGGCAATTCTGAGGAGAGAGGAGCACATCCTCCTCCGCACAGGCTAACCACTCTGCCATGCCTTACCATGCCCGCTCCATGTAGCAGGAGCAACCGAGGACTGCAGCAATGGTATCAGATGTTCCCCGGCAGATCACAAAGGAAAGAGGGGTATGGGTAACCCTCCTGTTCCGCCAGGTCCCTGAAACAATGCTGCTAGAAACAAGATAAAGAGTCAGCAATCTCATTACATACACCAGGAACATGACGTGCCTTGACAACCATATTAAACGACAAACACAAGAAAACAAGGTGACGTAACAAAGCCAGTACTGGCGGAGAACTCTAGGTAAGTTTGTTAATGGCTATGATGCTCTCATTATCTGACCAAAACAATATCCTCTTATTGCGCATGTCGCCTCCCCATATTTCTAAGGCAACAACGATAGGTAATAACTCCAGCAGTGTCAAATTCCCAGTGAGACCCGCTGCAAACCAATCCTGGGGCCACTGATGCGCCGACCATTTATTGCCAAAAATCGCGCCATAACCCAAAGACCCTGCCGTATCGGTGAACAATTTGAAATCTGCATTGCAACACTCCCGTTAAAGAAAACAGGAGAGACCGTCGTAATCCGACAAGAATTTTAACCACATACGCAGGTTGTCCTTCAAGGCTGCCGGATGAAGTGATGAGGTTGTTTAACTCCCGCCGTAGCCAGTGATAGACAACGCGAAAAAACTCTACCCATGGGGAATATCCTACAAGCAAAAGCCAATTGACCCAAAAGGGATTGCAAGTCCTTCTAAGTCACTTTCTTTACCTTAATACACGAAACTAATCAGTCCTGTAGCCGGGCTAATTTGTCCTGTGGTAAACTAAGAATCATTCGCTCGGTGTCAATCATGATACCTAGAAAAGACAAGGAAGTAGAGGGACCTTCCGCTTTGTCCTCTGCCAACGGGACCCCGAACAAGGACATGAAATAACGAAAACAGTCTAACGTAGAACGACAAACCGGCGAATCAACTGGGCCGACGTACAAGAAATCATCGAGATAATGCAATACCACAGCATTACCCAATTCCGACCTCACCACCCATTCGAGAAATGTGCTAAACATCGTGAAATAGCGGCAAGATATGGAACACCCCATTGGTAAACAAAGATTGACATAATATAGCCCATCCAATTGACAACCAAGCAGGTGAAAACAGCCAGGATGTACTGGGAGGAGACGGAAAGCAGACTCAATGTCGGACTTAGCCAACAGGGCACCCTGGCCCGCCTTTGATACTACTTGGACGGCCCAGTCAAAAGACATGTAAGACACAGCCGCCTCCTCCTTAGGTATACCATCATTGACCGAATCACCCTCAGGGAAAGACAAATGATGGATGAGTCTGTATTTTCCGAGTTCCTTCTTGGGGACCACACCCAAAGGAGAAATCCGAAGATTCTCCAAAGGTGGAGCGGTGAAAGGGCCAGCGACGCGGCCCAGGCTAACCTCTTTATCCAACTTTTCCTGTACCACTGAGGGGAATTCCGTAACAGATTTTAAATTTGCGGCAAAAACAACTGCCACTTGCTTAACGTGCGGAATATAAAAACCATTTGAAAAACCTTCAATTAGCATTACGGCTTCCTCGGTCCTGTGATACCTGTCCAGCCATGGGCGCATCTTTGTGACGCTCACTGGTGTCCTCTGGCTTACCTGAAGGCACGAGTCTGGCAGGCATCTTCCCCTTTTTGAAAAAGCACAAGGCTGTATGCGAACCACCGCAGAATGAACATTTGTGCTTAAATTTACATGAGTTAAAGAACCTGCAATGACCCTCGTTAAAGAGCCAGCACGCTCCGGGACGTCTCCCCACCGCTGCGGACTGTCCCGCAGCGGCGGATGACTGAAAGGGATTAGACGGTTTTTGAGACAACATAAGTTGAATCCAAACATCCGTAGCCTTTGAAGACCAGCCAACCTCCGGCCTCAGCGCCAGATGTCGTCTGAATTCCTCATCGTATCTCCACTAAGTCGTACCACCATGTAATTTATAAGCAGAATATATCGTATCCAAATATGTAAACCACTCAAAACTTTTCTCCGGGTGCTTTTTGCTAAACACACTCACTAAAACAGCAAAAGCTTGTACCCAATTCCCAAATGTTTTAGCTACTTTAGGCTTATTATCCTCCGTTCTTTCAAACCGTCTCTCCTTATCCACTGTTAACTGTTTCGGGGACAATAATGTCCATATATCCACAAATTCACATTTCTCCACTTTTTCCTTTGTGTCCGAGGACAAATGCGTCCCCAAGGGGGCGACTCCACAAAAATAAGAATCCCGAAATAATAAACCAGCTCAGGCGGTGCAATTGGCGCCCCTGGAGAATGCACTGAGGGGCTAGGACCCTCCATTTTAGCCAACATACATTTTAAAATATCCAACATTTCACCCCCGACATTCAAGGCGGCCTTACTCCAAGCTGGAACGCAGGACAACTCACCAGTCATATGCGTCGAGGGAAGAGGGAAGGTAGGCAGCGGAGGAACTACGGTAACTGCAGCAGCAGGTGCAGATGGATGTCTCTCCTGCCCTCGGTCGTGTGACCGCCTGCTCCGCCCATGTCTCCGGCTCCTATGTGAACACCTCGAAAAACGACTGTCCCTACTGCTCACAGATGATGACGATGAATGGTGACCAGACCAGCCCCGGCGGGAACTGCGGGAACGTCTCCTACTATGCTTGCTCCTGGAATGGCATCTATAACCGCTCCGGCGTTCCCCGCTACGAGAACGCCCAGGTGATCGACTGCGCCTCGTACGCCTATTATCCAAGCAGCGACTCGACCCAGCCACAGATGGGGAAATGCTATGCCCACCGCGGGGCCCAGCAATGGGGACCTGAGCGCCATCCGTAGGTGTGCCTGGCACGCAATCAAAAAGCTCATTCGAGCTGTTAAAGGCCTGAGAGCCAAGCTCCTCTTGGGGAGCTACATCACTATAGATTCTTCCCTGTTGAGCCTGCAGTTCTGCAGAACCTACACTAGGTGGCAGTGTTGCTGCATTTACTGTGGGAAGCTGTAGTGTAGGGGGAGGAGGAGCTTTTTTACGTCCGAACCACCGAGCTAAACGACCTGGTGGCCTGGCGACTGGCGGCTCTGCAGCAGCCTCAGTAGCCACCCCACTATCAGTAATCTGTGGACTAGCAGCAGGGGAACTTGCCCTAGCAATCCCCAGCTGCCCTGAACGCCGCTCTGCTGCTAATGCCAAATTACCGGAGCTGTACTAGGCAGCGCCTGGGGGTTTCTAGATGGAGCTCTGCCTCTCTGACATGGCAGAGCAGGTGAGGGACTCAGGTGGAAGGGGGGACGGCAGCGCCGCGCAGGCCGCGCCTGCCTACCTATTGGACACCCAGCGACATCAGATGGCTGATCAGGGGGAGACACAAGCAGAGAGGAGAGCCATCCAGCTCCCTCCCTCTCAATCTTCTCCTTTAGGAGTTCCATCAACGCTGCGTCCGCCATGCTACTACTCTAACAAGGTTAGTAGGACAATCGCTAGGGTTCCTTCCACGATCCAAAGGTAGGTCCAAGAGGAAGCAACTCCCCCGTGTAACCTAATTTATATGGGTGGGAGGGGGAGGGCCCACCCAGGATACTCCCAAATACCCCACCCTACCTAGGGGATAAGCCTGCTGGGTAAATCCCTTAAGGGGACATACCCTATAGTCAACAGCTCCCAAGCCTAAACAGCATGGGACCTGTGATTCCATCTCTGTATGTGTCGTTAAGAGGCACATACACACATGAAGTAAAACATGGCAGCCCCCAGTACAGTAAGGAAGTGTTAATAAAAAAACACTTTGTGTGCGAAAAATTAAATAAATATATATATATAATATTTTATTCAATAAAAACACATAAATGAATTGAAAAAAAAAATCATGACACTGTCCCTTTAAAAGTAGGGAGGGTAAACACAACACTACGCGTGTTCTCCATTTGATCCAGTACACCCAGCTGAGAAATATTCCTATGGTCCTGTTGTCTACTGATGCAGAAAAGGCCTTTGGCCGGGTGAACTGGACCTGTATGGTCATGGCGCTTTCCCGTTTCGGTTTTTCACAACTTTTCATTCACAAAATCCTGTCTCTATACACTTCCCCACACGCCAAAGTTAGAGTAAATGGACACCTATCGCACCCCTTCCAGATTAGGAATGACACAAGACAGGGCTGCCCACTCTCTCCTCTCCTCTTTGTCCTCACAATCGAGACCTTGATCCAGAGTCTTCATCAGGAGCCACTTCTTACAGTGGGCTCTATTGGCGACCGGGTGCACTCCACTGCTGATGATTTGCTTATTTTCATCGCTAACCCTTCCACTGCTTTACCCAGACCCGAGGAGATATTTATCCAATTTGATAATTTATCCAACTTCAAAATTAACTCTAGCAAATCCGAAGGCCTCTGTGTCCCCTGCGCTCTGGCTCTGTTAACGTCTTTGAAACTAATCTCCCCCTTCCTACTGCGTTCAGATAGTATAACATACCTAGGAATTCATTGAACTCCCTCTCCTGATCTCTGGTATCACAGTAATTACACACCCTTGCCCACTGTTTTGTCTTGGCAAATCCCATATATCTTCTGGATTGGTAGATCCAATTTGCTAAAGTTGGTCATTCTCCCCAAACTCCTTTATCTATTCCAAACTCTCCCGATTCCCCTTCTGGATTATTTTTTTTTGCTGCCATTAGACAACTGTTTTCCATGTACATTTGGAACAATGCTAAACCCAGTATAGCATTTAGCACCCTTGTCCTTCCTAAACACTCAGGGGGGATAGGTCTTCCAGACATGGAATCCTACTACCACTCCGTACAGCTAGCCAGGATAACTGAATGGTTTGATCATACTTCAGGTAGACTTGGGGTTCCCATAGCGGAGGCCACAATAGGCACCCCCTAACCTCCCTTCTGTGGCTTGATAAACCCAATGCAGCCCCTTTACTGTCCAGTAACTCTCTTACCTCTGCTTCCTATCACACATGGACAACGGACTAAGTGATGAATTCCCTGCACCTGTTTCCATCTCGCCTGATGACGGTCCGAGACCTTCTGCAATCACAAACTGAGCGACTTGGGGTCTGTCCTGCCCTCGCCAGAGCAGCGTCCTGCAGCACATATGATTTCATACTGTCTAAAGGGGCCATTCCTACCCGCTCTGAATTGAGATCTCAGCCTGGATTCTCGACCCTAAATTTTCTCTCTTACTTTCACCTCAGTCGATGGTACCTGGGAGCGCTTGGGCAGGGACCACTTGACTACCCACCATCTTGGTTGGAACAAACCCTCCTCCTCCGCCAACCACCTAAGAAGCTTTTCACATTCTAATGAAACAATCTTATCAAGGTGAATTCATCAGTACGGCCCTCCTTTCTTAAATCTTGGGAGTTGCAACTGAATACTACTTTCTCTGACAAAGATACCAAGGAGATTTTTAGAAATTTACTTGGGACCTCTAGATGTATTAAATTGCAAAAATCCTCGCACAGACTGACCTCTAGGTGGTACAAGAATCCTTGGGTTTTGAATAAAATATGTAAAGAAATCTTCCCAGATTGCTGGAGATGTCATAAAGCCCCGGGAACTTATCTACATTTATTGTGGGAATGCGAGAAAATCTCTCCCTATTGGGAACAGATACAACATACACTCAATACCATCACAGACTCCTCCGTTGTTATTACTCCACGAGCAGTGTTCCTAAATCTGTGGCCAACATTCCCTAGGGGAGTCCTTAGGGAGCTATGGCTACAACTCTTTGCTGCCACCAAATCTCTGATACTGCTGCATTGGAAGACTCGGGCTGCGCTGCCTATAACCCACTGGCTTAGGAAGGGAGCCCAGCTTGCGAGAATGGAGGAGCTTTCACATCTTGCAAAAAAAAAAAATCACAGTAGAGCATTGCCCTTCTGGGGTAGAGCTGGTCTTTGAAGCAGCTCTGGATAATAGTCCGATCTTCCAACTCGTCCTCGTCATATGTCCTGGTCCTGGTTAATGGAGTAGTTGCTCTACACTTGGAAGTTAGTGAAAGAACATTCCATCCATTCCTTGGCACATTCTCCATCTCTCTCTTTTCACCTTACTTCTTTCTGGTATAATGGTCTTATCCGGTGACCTTCACTCCGCTGCTTCGTGTGGGATGTTCTGGCTTCATGTCAAACCCCCTGCCCATGAGCATGTGTGAGACTGGCACCTCCTGTGCTATATACGACAAGTATTTATAGTCTTTGTCGTATTTATAGCTTTAATATTTACAGCTTTACAGAACTGAAAGTCTGGGTTGGTTGGTGGGCAGTAGAGAAGACATTTCCGGCTTTTTTCTGCAACATGGGGAGAGAGTTATCAGTCGTCTCTCAAGATGAAGGAACTAAGGAGTTGGTAAAAATGGTGCACGTTATTTAATACATTTGGTTTACCTCACTGGGCATGTTATATGCACCCCCCACCCCTCGTGGATGCTAGACATGCACAACAATATTGTTCACAAGACATAGCGCTTATCACGTGTGGCACATTGTACGACTCCTCTTAGCCACGCACGTTTCTTCAAACAATTTAAATGATTTAGTGATTATTTAAAAAAAAAATCACTGGTCAGATTCTTCATAAACAAAAATTGGACTTCTAAGCAGTCGTGAAAAGTAATTGACGCTATTGAGAGTTAAAGATAAGAATATTATGTTCTGTGCATGAAATATTAATTGGATATTTAATTTTAACAAATGAAATTTTTGATGACTGGTTTTCAAAAATTTCAAAAATATACATAGGAGAACAGTGATTTATCACAAAGGACCCGTCACCGGAGTAATGATCACGTCTTATCTATAATATATCAAGCGTAAAGCTTCATATATAGAAATCTATGCGCAGGATGCTGAAAAATTAACAAAAAGGAAATATATAAAAATTACAAAAATAACAATACAAAATTATAACAATACATACAAGACAAGTCCCACCCCAACAAGTCCTATGTCATCACTTTACACATATGTATGTATATATATTACATGGCTGATGGTTTTATATGGACCAGGGCCTTACAAAGGCCCCCAGAGCTGGCCTGATAGAACGCCTGTTATATAGGCTACGATTAATTCTCTAAATGTAAAGTAAAACTTGCCTAAAGGGACAAAATATTTTTTGAAAAGTGTAAAAGTAAAAAATAAATAAGTTAAATTTTTGAAACTACGGCTTTTATTGAATAATGGTCATAAAACATAAAATTTCATAGACATATTACGTCTCCTCCTAATCGTGACGAGCAGTACAATAATGTAAATTGTTATTTATACTGCACTATAAATGGTAAGAAGAAACCACAAAGCTGAAATTGCGTTACTTTACATTCAACCCCCCAAAAATTTAAGTTAAAAGGGGTATTGTTGTCACAGACACCACAGGATATGCCATAAATGTCTGATAGATGTTGGTCTCACCTCTGCCATCCATGTGGAGATCGGGGCCCCCGACTCTTATCCTGCCTGACGAGGTGGTCACCGGCTGCTGCATCCAAGTTCGCTAATATGAGCGTTAAGGAAACAGCCTCTAACGCCTGCACATGCGCGGCCACCTCTCCATTCATTTTCTACCTGGAGACGGCGGCCTCAGATAATCTTAAGGGGTTCGGGTTATATGACCTCCCTCTATGGCTGTATATTGGTGTGTGGGTGATTTTTGTACATTATAGACATACAGATATACAGAGTGTGGGGATGAGCCCCCAGGGACGTAGGCATGATGGGCTCAGAACTGAGAGAGACAGTGACAAAAATAATAAAGTCTAGATACCGAGCTGAGGTGTACAGGCATACAGGTGTACATACATACATACATACAGGTGTAAAGACAAAGAGGTGTACATACATACAGGTGTAAAGACATACAGGTGTAAAGACAGAGGTGTACAGAAATACAGGTATACAGGTGTACAGACATACAGTTTCAGATACAGGGAACCATACATATAGGTGTACAGACATACAGGTATACAGGTGTGCAGAGATACAGATGTAGCCGTCTTTATCTTGACTTTTAGCACATTAAATACACAGTGTGGCTTTTTAAAGGCTTTTTAATGGTTTTTGTTGTTTGATATCACGCAGCAACAAGTTATCAGAGTCAAGATAGAGATGGCTACATCCGTACAGCTATTCAGATATACATACATACAGGTAACTATACATACAGGTATACAGACATTCAGGTGTACAGACACCCAGGTGTACAGTCATACAGGTGTACAGTCATATAGGTGTACATACAAGTAACCATACATACAGGTAACTATACATAGAGGTGTAAAGACATACAAGTATACAGACATACAGGAGTACACCACATGCAGGTGTACAGTCATACAGGGGTACATACAGGTAACCATACATACAGGTATGCAGATGTACAGTCATACAGGTGTACAGACATACAGGTATATAGATATAAAGGTATATAGACACACAGGTGTACAGTCATACATGTGTACAGTCATACAGGTGTACAGTCATGCAGGTGTACAGACATAGAGGTAACTATACATACAGGTGTACAGACTTACAGTCATACAGCCATACAGGCATATAGACATACAGTTAACTATACATACAGGTGTACAGTCATACGTGTGTACAGTCATACAGGTATATAGATATCAAGGTATATAGACACACAGGTGTACAGTCATACATGTGTACAGTCATACAGGTGTACAGTCATACAGGTGTACAGACATACAGGTATATAGATATAAAGGTATATAGACACACAGGTGTACAGTCATACATGTGTACAGTCATACAGGTGTACAATCATACAGGTGTACAGACATAGAGGTAACTATACATACAGGTGTACAGTCATACATGTGTACAGTCATACAGGTGTACAGTCATACAGGTGTACAGTCATACAGGTGTAAATACATACAGGTGTACAGTCATACAGGTGTACAGTCATACAGGTGTACAGTCATACATGTGTACAGTCATACAGGTGTAAATACATACAGGTGTACAGTCATACAGGTGTACAGTCATACAGGTGTACAGTCATACAGGTGTACAGTCATACATGTACATAACTATGCATACAGGTGTACAGTCATACAGGTGTACAGTCATACATGTACATAACTATGCATACAGATGTACAGTCATACAGGTGTACAGACATACAGGTATATAGATATAAAGGTATATAGACACACAGGTGTACAGTCATACATGTGTACAGTCATACAGGTGTACAATCATACAGGTGTACAGACATAGAGGTAACTATACATACAGGTGTACAGTCATACATGTGTACAGTCATACAGGTGTACAGTCATACAGGTGTACAGTCATACAGGTGTAAATACATACAGGTGTACAGTCATACAGGTGTACAGTCATACAGGTGTACAGTCATACATGTGTACAGTCATACAGGTGTAAATACATACAGGTGTACAGTCATACAGGTGTACAGTCATACAGGTGTACAGTCATACAGGTGTACAGTCATACATGTACATAACTATGCATACAGGTGTACAGTCATACAGGTATACATACATACAGGTGTACAGACATGCAGATATATAGATATACAGGTAGCTATACATACACGTGTTCAAACATACAGTTGTACAGTCATACAGGCATAAAGACATACAGGTATACAGACATGCATGTACAGTATATAGATATACAGATGTACTGTCATACAGGCGTACAGACATACATGTGTACAGACATACAGGTGTACAGATATATAGCCATACATGTGTTCAGTTATACTGGTGTACAGTCATACAGTTACATAACTATACATACAGTTGTACAGTCATACAGATGTACAGACATACAGGTGTACAGACATATAGCCATACAGACATATAGCCATATAGGTGTACCGACATATAGCCATACAGGTGTACAGACATATAGCCATACAAGTGTACAGACATATAGATTTATAGCCATACAGGTAACCATAAATACAGGTGTACATACATGCAGGTAACCATACTGTAACGTCTATGGCCGGGGGTCGTCGTTCAGACTTACCCCTTGACGGCCCCGGCCATGGACATCTCTCTTCACGGCGTCATCTCCCTCCAGGGAAACGCCAGCATTCACTTCCGGGTCCTCGAACTGATTCCCACAGGGTCCTCGCACCAGCGCATGCACGGCCTTAAAGGGCCAGTACGCGTCCAGCTGTCACCCATCAATTATTAGCCCAAATGGCTGCTGGACTATAATAAGGGGCTCTGCCCACTGGTTCCTTGCCTGAGTGTTGTTGTATACCTAAGTTTATCTTGCAAATGGTCTCCCAGTGTTTTCCAGTTCCCAGTATTACCCGTTCCTGCTACCTATACCCTGCATCCCGTGCTATCGTATCTACGGTGAGAGTCAAGTCGTGTCTTCCCGCTGCATCCACGGCGTCACCTGCTGTGAAAGTCAAGTCGTTATCCCGCTACTGTCTACATTGCCTCAGGTACCCGTTCTGAACTATAGACATTGTTTTGTACCTTGTTGGGCAGCTGCTACCCCGCTACGCGGTACGGCCCAGTGGGTCCACACCCCACGCCGTGACACATACGTAAAGGTGTATATATACTTCATGTACAGAGACATAGAATTAGTTGTATAATAGATTCACACACATTATATATTTATTATTTTCACTATTATTCTGCCTCCGGATGATTACAGGAGACCGCGGCAGATATTATACAGTTATAACTATTAAGAAATCTTATTCATCTGGATCATTGAATGTTTTAGGGTCTCACACAAAGTCTAGAAGACGAGTCCCAGTCCCTTTGGATGTTTCTTGCTTTGGACTGGAGATTTTCGTGAGATTGTCTGCTGATATCTTATAGAGAGAAGGAATGTGCGTCCACACCACCAGTGGATTAGGAAGAGTATAAATATGGTCTGCATTTATACTCCTTGCCCCACAGAGAAAAAACTAAATATTTAGAATAGCTTTCAAATTTTATAGATGTCAATAAGAGATTTTTCTCACAAATACATCTATTCCCGGCCATACAATTATCAGCCATTAATGTTCCTTTCCTTAACTTCCAGCATTTTTCTGTATAGGGCCATGTACTGGAGAAGAGAAGAGCCGGTTGTCAGAACAGTGAACACAAAAATAAAAAAGAGACAAGAGACAAGAAAACACGTAGAATCCACCAGATTGTGACCCCCCCCCCCCAGGGCTGCCATCTTTGTACTCCTATGAATTGCTGCCTCCGGCACCTTAGCTCCCCAATTAAGTGGAATAAAAAGTTATCAAAAAGTTGCATATACCCCAAAATGGTATTGGTAAAAACTATGGACAAGGGTGTGAAGTATCTCTGGGACCAGGATTTCCACAATTACTTGTTTCCAAAAACTTATTTTTGGCATAAATACTCTTATAAAGTCACCAATATAATAAATGATGACATCATAATCCTGTATCCGGTTCTCTGAAGAACATCTGACGAGATGTAACTGCTGCCTGCATCTGGTGGTCTGTCCAAGTTGGATTATACGAAGGATCGGAAGAGCTGTGTACATTGTGTATGGGCTTGGTCCCCTATAGAAGTTGAGGACAATGAAATACTCACTTTTCATAGTTTCTTGGCGATTGCCAATAGTTTCCTCTGAATTCTTTGCCGACCCAGAAATCTTCTTGTGCATCTGCTAGAAATCGCTGAAAGGAACGATTATAGAGATAATCAAAAGACGAAAATAGAGAAACAAAGGGACATGAAGAGCGGCTGGATCCTGTAGTTAGAACCAAGTGGTGTATGGGGCAGAGGACTGTAAGGTGTCAGTACGTGTGGCCCATAGAGCGGACTCATACCAACTACAGAAAGCTAATCAATTCTACACAAAACAATTTGGCCGAATTTCCCAAAAGTTTTTGATTTGGCGAAATCTGAAACTTTTTGTGTTTGCGGTGCACAAATTGCAGCAAAATAGCGCCGGCCACTGTACAGTGCTGCAGAATATGTTGGCGCTATATAACTAACAGAAATAATAATAGGTTACAGTTAGTATAAGATTACAATAAGTACACACGAAAAAGGCCATACTTGCAATTGGACACAGCCAGGTCAGAGACGCTGATGAAGGAGTGAGCAGGTGCTTTAAATAATAATAGCCACTCCCACTAGTCTTGAGGGGAGTGGTGTGTGGTGCATGGGATGTGTAGTAAGAAATAATAAATGAATAGTGTGTGTGCAAGTGTAATACTATAAGTGAAATATAGGGGGCAGTAATGAGTGAAGTGCCTCAATGGAAATAAATGGATAATGGGGTGCAAGTGAGTGAAACATGGAGGGATAGTGTGTACATCATGAGGCACAACGTGTATAGCCAGGTAGAAGCCTATTTTTGACGCCTTGATAATTCATAGAGCGGGCTACCCTGCTTGCTATGCCAAACAACAACACACCAAGCTCTCCCAGCATCAAAGACCCGGCTGTGTCCAAGAGAAGCGAATATACATAATAATGAAAAATACTTGGGGTATTAGTGATCATTTTGTCCAAAAGGACGCAAGCTCGCAATCCACGACAAGGATCCCCAGACTTGCGAGTCCCTAACTCCTAAACTCCAGCCCCATATATTTCACTTATAGTATTACACTTGCACACACACTATTCATTTATTATTTCTTACTACACATCCCATGCACCACACACACCACTCCCCTCAAGACTAGTGGGAGTGGCTATTATTATTTAAAGCACCTGCTCACTCCTTCATCAGCGTCTCTGACCTGGCTGTGCCCATTTGCAAGTATGGCCTTTTTCTGTGTTTTTGTATATGTCCCTTGTTTTTATCGATTACAATAAGTATCAGATTGCATTTGGTGTCAAGTTACAGCCAATGTTAGATTGCAGTTCGTTTTAGATTACAGCCGGTGTCATGTTTAGTTTAAGTCAGGTTACATACGGTGTTAGGTTGCAGTTGGTTTTAGGTTACAGCCAGTGTCAGATTACAGTCAGTGTTAGATTACTGTCAGTGTCAGATTACAGTCGGTGTCAGATTACAGTCGGTGTTAGATTACAGTCGGTGTTAGATTACAGTCGATGTTAGATTACAGTCGGTGTTAGATTACAGTCAGTGTTAGATTACAGTCAGTGTTAGATTACAGTCGGTGTTAGATTACAGTCAGTGTTAGGTTACAGTCAGTGTTAGGTTACAGTTGGTGTTAGATTACAGTCAGTGTTAGGTTACAGTCAGTGTTAGGTTACAGTCAGTGTTAGGTTACAGTTGGTGTTAGATTACAGTCAATGTTAGATTACAGTCAATGTTAGATTACAGTTGGTGTTAGATTATAGTCGGTGTTAGGTTACAGTCGTGTTAGATTACAGTCGGTGTTAGATTACAACCATGTTAAATTACAGTCGATGGTAGGTTACAGTCGGTGTTATATTACTGTCGGTGTTAGATTACAGTCGGTGTTAGATTACAGTCAATGTTAGATTATAGTCGGTGTTAGATTAGTCAGTGTTAGGTTACAATCAGTGTTAGGTTACAGTCGGTGTTAGATTACAGTCGGTGCTAGATTACAGTCAGTGTTAGATTATAGTTGGTGTTAGATTATAGTTGGTGTTAGATTACAGTCGGTGGTAGGCTACAGTCGGTGGTAGGTTAGTCAGTGGTAGGTTACAGTCAGTGTTAGATTACAGTCTGTGTTAGACTATAGTAAATGTTAGATTATAGTTGGTGTTAGATTAGTCAGTGATAGGTTACAGTCAGTGTTAGGTTACAGTCGGTGTTAGATTACAGTCTGTGATAGGTTACAGTCAGTGTTATATTACAGTCGGTGATAGGTTACAGTCGGTGTTAGATTACAGTCTGTGATAGTTTACAGTCAGTGTTAGATTACAGTTGGTGCTAGATTACAGTCGGTGCTAGATTACAGTCGGTGATAGGTTACAGTCAGTGTTAGTTTACATTTGGTATCACATTAGAGGTAATGATAAATTATGGTAATTTAGGTAATGTTGTTCATTTTGCAATTAGTATTTTTGGTACAGCTGGGTGCCACGAATTATAATAATAATAATATAATAATAATCTTTATTTATATAGCGCCAACATATTACGCAGCACTTTACAATTTAGAGGGAACATGAAACAAACAATATCAGACATTACATAGTGACAAAGTTCATTTACAATTCAAACCTGGGGAGTGAGGACCCTGCTCGCAAGAGCTTACAATCTATGAGGACATAAGGGAGACACAAAGTGTAACAGTGTTTGTTCTGTACAATAGTCCGGCCATTTTTATACACATGCGGTGGTAACATAAAGCTGCATGAGCCGTTCACCAGCCGGTATCCGTGTATGACGGACATGAAGAGAAGGAGTGTGAGGGAATCTTATTCTGATGACTAATCTAAATGGAGGGCCATGGAAAGGAGTCAGATTAGGGAATGTTATAGGCCTGTCTAAATAGATGTGTTTTCAGGGCACGTTTAAAACTGTGGATATTGGGAATTAATCTGATTGTCTGGGGTAGCACATTCCAGAGGACGGGTGCAGCACGAGAGAAATCCTGGAGACGGTAGTGGGAGGTTCGGATTATGGAGGATTTTAATCTAAGGTTGTTGGCAGAACGTAGAGCCCGAGTAGGGTGGTAGACAGAGATGAGGGAGGAGATGTAAGGAGGTGCAGCACTGTGGAGAGCTTTGTGGGTGAGAGTAATAAGTTTGAATTTTATTCGGAAGGGGATGGGCAACCAGTGCAGTGACTGGCAGAGGGTAGAGGCGTTGGTGTAGCGGTTGGTCATAAAGATGAGCCTGGCTGCTGCATTGAGGATAGATTGGAGAGGGGAGAGTTTAGTGAGGGGAAGACCGACTAGTAATGAGTTACAGTAGTCAAGACGAGAGTGAATCAGAGCAACAATGAGAGTTTTGGCAGTTTCCTCCGTAAGAAAAGAGCGGATTCTGGAGATGTTTTTGAGGTGAAAATGACAGGAGCGTGAAAGTGATTGTATGTGAGGAGTAAAGGAAAGATCTGAGTCAAAAATAACCCCGAGACAGCGGGCGTGCTGCTTAGGAGTTATGATAGTGCCACACACAGAGATGGAGAAATCAGGTTTAGGGAGGTTAGTAGATGGTGGGAACACAAGGAGCTCAGTTTTAGAAAGATTCAGTTTCAGATAGAGAGAGGACATGATGTTAGAGACAGCGGACAGACAATCACTGGTGTTCTGTATTAGAGCAGGGGTGATGTCACGGGAAGAGGTATATAATTGGGTGTCATCAGCGTAGAGATGGTACTGGAAGCCAAATCTGCTGATGGTTTGTCCAATAGGAGCTGTGTAGAGAGAAAAGAGGAGCGGACCTAGGACTGATCCCTGAGGAACCCCGATATCAAGGGGAAGAGGAGAAGAGGTGGAACCAGCAAATGACACACTGAATGAGCGGTCAGAGAGATAGGAGGAAAACCAAGAGAGAGCCGCGTCCTTGAGGCCAATAGAGTGGAGCATGTTAAGTAGGAGTTTGTGGTCTACAGTGTCAAAGGCTGCAGAGAGATCCAAAAGAATCAGGAGAGAGGATTTACCGTCCGATTTAGCCGCCAAGAGATCATTTGAGACTTTAGTAAGGGCAGTTTCTGTGGAGTGTAGAGTGCGGAAACCAGATTGTAAGGGGTCAAGAATGGAGTTAGCAGAGAGATAGCGGATAAGGCGAGAGTAGACCAAGCGTTCCAGGAGTTTGGAGATGAAGGGCAGATTAGAGACTGGTCGGTAGTTGGCAGCGCTGGATGGGTCAAGTGTTGGTTTTTTCAATAATGGGTTTATAATGGCATGTTTAAAAGCGGAGGGAAAGATACCAGAGGAAAGAGAGAGGTTAAATATTTTAGTGAGGTGACTAGTGACAGCTGGGGAGAGGGACTGGAGGAGGTGTGAGGGGACAGGATCACTAGGGCAGGTAGTAGGACGAGAAGAAGAGAGGAGCCTCGAGACTTCTTCTTCAGTTATTGGGTCAAATGCTGAGAGTGAAGAAGAGGGAGTGCGGGGGGGAAGGGGATCGATGTTACTAGGGGACTGGGAGATAATATCATGCCGGATGTTGTCAATTTTAACTATAAAATAATTGGCCAGGTCTTCAGCACTGAGATCTGTGATTGGCGTCTGCACTTTAGGACTAAGGAGGGAGTGAAAAGTATCAAAGAGGCGTTTTGGATTATTAGATAGTGTGGAGATGAGAGAAGTGAAGTAGACTTGTTTGGCGCGGTGAAGGGCAGAGTTGTAAGTTTTGAGCATAAATTTGTAATTGAGGAAATCTGCATCCAAATGCGATTTTCTCCACAGTCGTTCGGCACATCTCAAGCACCGGTGAAGAAAGCGGGATTGAGGCGTGTGCCAGGGTTGTCGTCGTCTTTGTCGGGTGGTTCGGAGTGTAGTGGGGGCTGCTTCATCCAATGCATTTTTGAGAGTGTTATTATAAAGTTTGGCAGCCAGATTGGGACAGGAGAGGGAAGAGATAGGGGACAATGAGGACTGTAGACTGTCTATGAGTTTCACAGTGTTAATGGCATGTAGATTTCTGTATGTCTGATATGTAGGGATGACCTGAGGAGGCAGAGAATATTTGATAGTAAAGCAGAGAAGATTGTGGTCAGAAAGCGGGAGAGGAGCGTTAATAAAGTCAGAAACTGAGCAGAGCCGGAAGAAGACCAGGTCAAGTGAATGCCCGTCTTCATGTGTAGGAGAGTTAGTAAGTTGTGACAGACCGAGGGACGAGGTTAAAGATAGAAACTGGGAGGCAGATGAGGAGATTGGGTTATCAATGGGGATGTTGAAGTCACCCATGATGAGAGTGGGTGTTTCAGAGGATAGAAATTGTGGAAGCCAGGCAGCAAAATGATCCAGGAATTGGCGGGGTGAGCCCGGTGGGCGGTAGACAACTGCCACTCGGAGGGGAAAAGGGTGAAAGAGTCTGAGGGTGTAGACTTCAAAAGAGGGAAATGTGAGTGAGGGGACCGGGGGAATGACCTGGAAAGTGCAGTGTGGGGAAAGAAGTATACCTACTCCTCCACCATCACCTCCTCAGGTCTGGGGGCATGAGAGAACTGGAGACCACCATAAGATAGAGCAGCAGGGGAAGCAGTGTCAGACAGGTGTAGCCATGTTTCTGTAAGAGCCAGAAGGTTGAGAGAGTTAGAAAGGAATAAGTCATGAATAAAGGTGAGTTTGTTGCACACGGACCGAGAGTTCCAGAGAGCACAGTTAAAAGAGACAGGAGAAGACATACAAGGAATGGCAAGAAGATTTGCAGGGTTTCTATGTGTGGCAGGTAAGTGGTTGAGCTTGGCAGAAGAAAATGTAGGAATTGTGCCACAAATTTCTTCCATTTCCATTTGGGACTTCAGATTTGATTTACGTTCAATGTACATTTTAATCAGATCCATAATCAGAAATGAAGAGGAATACACGATAAATCAAAGACTCCATGGACTTTACCTGAAGTGCAGCATCATCTGAGTGTAAGGGAGAAGTAAGTCCGGCACCTCCTGATTGTACAACTATCATATTAGATTCTTTACCTTCACAAATTTTTTGGCTGTTTTGCCAGGTTTCAGTATTTTTAGAAAATAATAAACATTTTTTCCCGAACAATTTCCAATTTTCAGGACAAAATCCTGAAACAAAGTGACAATTATTGTAACAACCGCATAGAGATGACTATTTCATACATAGATAGATGCAGTCCGCCAATCAAATACTTCATATGCAACATTTGTATACAATATATCTACTTATGTACAGTGTGTGTGTGTGTGTGTGTGTGTGTATATATATATATATATATATATATATATATATATATATATATATATATATATATATATATATATATATATCCAAGAAAAGAGACTGGAAGCAGCACTCAGCAAAAAAGTGTGAATAAATTCACACTTTTTTGCTGAGTGCTGCTTCCAGTCTCTTTTCTTGGATATATGTATGAGGAGCTCGTCACTCCTTGATATTTGAAGTTAGCACCAACCGTTTCTGGCTATCGACACAGTGCTGCTCCTATCTCTGGATCTATTGTATGTATATATATATATATATATATATATATATATATATATATATATATATACATATATATATATATATATATATATACATATATATATATATATATATATATATATATATATATATATATATATATATATATATATATATACATATATATACACTACCGTTCGAAAGTTTGGGGTCACCCAGACAATTTTGTGTTTTCCATGTAAAAAATAGTGTAGTACCGTGTTAGCCAGAGACAATATGAAATGTTAAATACTTTTGTGTCAAAAAAGACAAAAGTATAATAGGTATGATACCTTTATTGGCTAACCATAAAAGTTCTATATTCGGCTTTCAGAGCACAGAGGCCCCTTCTTCAGGCAGTTTACAAATGAATGTACTAATTGTCTTTGTGTAACATCTAAATGTTGTGCTTTTTTCTAAGTCATTCATTTGTAAACTGCCTGAAGAAGGGGCCTCTGTGCTCTGAAAGCCGAATATAGAACTTTTATGGTTGGCCAATAAAGGTATCACACCTATTATACTTTTGTCTTTTTTGACACAAAAGTATTTAACATTTCGTGTTTTCCATGAAAACTCACACTTATATTTATCAAATGAGTTGCAAAATGACTAGAAAATATAGTCAAGACATTGACAAGGTTAGAAATAATGATTTTTATTTGAAATAATAATTTTCTCCTTCAAACTTTGCTTTCG
Organism: Rhinoderma darwinii; assembly: GCF_050947455.1. Classification (NCBI taxonomy): domain Eukaryota; kingdom Metazoa; phylum Chordata; class Amphibia; order Anura; family Rhinodermatidae; genus Rhinoderma; species Rhinoderma darwinii. The sequence goes on from NC_134687.1 coordinate 663,758,515, forward strand.
TCTTGGAATGCTCCATTTGCAACAATTACAGCATTGCAGACCTTTGGCATTCTAGCTGTTAATTTGCTGAGGTAATCGGGAGAAATTTCCCCCCATGCTTCCAGAAGCCCCTCCCACAAGTTGGATTGGCTTGATGGGCACTTCACGCTGCTCCCACAACAGCTCTATGGGGTTGAGATCTGGTGACTGCGCTGGCCACTCCATTACAGATAGAATACCAGCTGCCGGCTTCTTCCCTAAATAGTTCTTGCATCATTTGGAGGTGCTTTGGGTCATTGTCCTGTTGTAGGATGAAATTGGCTCCAATCAAGCGCTGTCCACAGGGCATGGCATGGTGTTGCAAACTGGAGTGATAGCCTTCCTTATTCAAAATCCCTTTTACCTTGTACAAATCTCCCACTTTACCAGCACCAAAGCAACCCCAGACCATCACATGACCTCCACCATGCTTGACAGATGGCGTCAGGCACTCTCCAGCATCTTTTCAGTTGTTCTGCGTCTCACAAATGTTCTTCTGTGTGATCCAAACACTTCAAACTTCCATTCGTCTGTCCATAACACTTTTTTCCAATCTTCCTCTGTCCAATGTCTGTGTGCTTTTGCCTATATTAATCTTTTCCTTTCATTAGCCAGTCTCAGATATGGCTTTTTCTTTGCCACTCTGCCCTGAAGGCCAGCATCCCGGAGTCGCCTCTTCACTGTAGACGTTGACACTGGCGTTTTGCGGGTACTATTTAATGAAGCTGCCAGTTGAGGACCTGTGAGGCGTCTATTTCTCAAACTAGAGACTCTAATGTACTTGTCTTGTTGCTCAGTTGTGCAGCGGGGCCTCCCATTTCCCTTTCTACTCTGGTTAGAGCCTGTTTGTGCTGTCCTCTGAAGGGAGTAGTACACACCGTTGTAGGAAATCTTCAGTTTTTTGGCAATTTCTCGCATGGAATAGCCTTCATTTCTAAGAACAAGAATAGACTGTCGAGTTTCACATGAAAGCTCTCTTTTTCTAGCCATTTTGAGAGTTTAATCGAACCCACAAATGAAATGCTCCAGATTCTCAACTAGCTCAAAGGAAGGCCAGTTTTATAGCTCCTCTAAACAGTAAAACTGTTTACAGCGGTGCTAACATAATTGCACAAGGGTTTTCAAGGGTTTTCTAATCATCCATTAGCCTTCTAACACAGTTAGCAAACACAATGTACCATTAGAACACTGGAGTGATGGTTGCTGGAAATGGGCCTCTATACACCTATGTAGATATTGCATTAAAAACCAGACGTTTGCAGCTAGAATAGTCATTTATCACATTAACAACGTATAGAGTGGATTTCTGAATAATTTAATGTTATCTTCATTGAAAAAAACTGTGTTTTTCTTGCAAAAATAAGGAAAATTCTAAGTGACCCTAAACTTTTGAACGGTAGTGTATATATACTGTATATGACAGTCTACTGACCTACAAGCACACTAAAAGAAGGGGATTTATTGTTTCTGTTGTGCAATAATTTTGGTATTATTTATAACTTTTTTGGCGTGTTTTTCCCTGTAAGGCAAATTTATGATGCATTATGCTTTTTTTTTTCTAGTTTTTGCGCCCCCATTTGTGATTTTTGTTGTGGAAATTGGGCGTTGCTTACATGGAGTAAGTATTTCCCACACATTTACTTTATGCAACATTTTGAAAAATCACCTATTTTTCCCCACAACGTAGGTGGCATAAAAAGTGTTTTACAACTACTGGTAAACAAACGACTTCACATTCATCACAATTCACATTGAGAGCGCCACTGTTTCCGTTGGTCAGTTTGTGTTTGGGCATTTACAAGCTGGGTTTCGTGCAAAGGGTGGATTATTTCCCAAAACTTTGAAGAGTTCGTAAGGCAAATCTCCATATAAGTAAATGTATTTGATAAATAACAATAGATATTTTACTGTGGAGGACATTCAAGCAGGGAAAATGGGCACAAACTCCCCATAGGTCCCTGGATGAAGTTTCAGAGATATCTTCCATCGTGTTTTGTTGTAGGGCTGATCTTCCTGAACTGTTGTGGTCTCCTCCTGCACCCTCTATGTAGATATAATATGTAGTCTCTGCCTAATGGTCACCTCCTGCACTGTGACCTCATTAGTGATGAGAGATCCCTGTAGAATGAAGCGATGGCTTCTTATAGAAACGTCTTTCAGCATCTTGGGTTCTGGGGCTGATCTCCGTGAAGAGTGGTGGTCTTCTCCTTCTGCCCACTCCATGAAGATGTCATATGTTCCCCTCTCTCTAATGTTGGCCTCCGACACTGTGTGACCTCAGTAGTGGTGAGAGCTTCCTGGGATGAAGTTCTGGGCTTCTTAGGGGCATTTGTTTTCTCAGGCTGATATTTCTGGACAGAGGTGGTCTCCTTCTGGCACCCCTCATGTAGATTCCTTTAATGGTCATCTCCAGCACTGTGACCACAGTAGTGGTGAGTGCTTCCTGGAAGTCCTGGGATGAAGTTCTGGGCTTCTTAGAGGCATGTTCTCAGGCTGATCTTTCTGGACAGAGGTGGTCTGCTCTAGCACCCCCATGTAGATGGAATGTGTGCATCCTCTGTCTTATAGTTGCCTCCTCATCTGTGACCTCAGTAGTGGTCTGAGCTTCCTGTAGGTTTTGTGATCAAGTTCTGGGCTTCTTAGAGATTTCTTCAAGCATCTTCTTGGACTGTCGTAGTCACCTATTGCACCCCCTCCGCGATATAATGTGCACAACCTCTCTCTAAGGTTTGCCTCCTACCATGAGTAATGAGAGCTTCCTCTAGGATTGCCTCTTAGAGACACATCTTCCAGCATCTTGTCTTCAGGGGATGATCTCCCTGGAGAGTGGTGGTCTTCTCCTTATGCACCCCCCCATGACTATATCACATCTTCATCCCTCTCTAAGGTTGGCCTCCGACACTGTGTCCTCAGATGGGGCTAGAGCTTCCTGGAATGCAGTTCTGGGCTTCTTAGGGGCACCTTGTTTTCTCAGGTTGATCTTTCTTGACAGTGGTGGTCTCCTTCTGGCACCCCTCATGTAGATGTCATGTGTGTGGGCTCTCTGTAATGGTTGCATCCTGCACTGTGACCTCAGTAGGGATGCAAGATTTCTGTAGTTCCTGGGATTAAGTTCTGGGTTTCTAAGATACATGCTCCAGCCTCTTGTGTTCTCAGGCTGATCTTTCTGGATGGAGGTGGTCTCCTCCTGGCACCCGTCATATAGATATCATGTGTGCAGCCTCTCTTTAATAGTAGCCTCCTGCTCTGTGACCTCAGTAGTGGTGAGAGCTTCTTGGAGATCCTGAGATGAAGTGCTGGGCATCTTAGGGGCATGTTCCAGCATCTTGTGTTCTCAGGCTGATTATTCTGGATGGAGGTGGTCTTCTCCTGGCACTGTCCATGTAGATGTAACGTGTGCAGTCTCTTTCTAATAGTCAAATGATGAATACCTATACACTTATAGACCATTGGCATTCGCCCAAAAAATAATGCGTCCTCACAGATCGCAAGACAGAACTCAATACCTATAGAAGATGGTGAAGACAGCTAATATATCCAGAAAATAAGCGACACATAGCACAAATTACGTACCATGACAATAAAAAATAAACTTTATTATATTGCACATAACAGCATATTGGCCATCACAATAATAAAAACAATAATACACACAATTTAAAGGGAGAGTGTGGAGAAACAACGTAAATAGTCCCAATTATATGCTACCATCGTATAAACATCATGTGATGTGGTATAGTACAGAAATCTCCATCCAAAAGGATATATCATAAGCGAAGTAATTAAACTCAAAAACAGAAAAGAGTTCTAAATGTAATATACATCAGGCCAGAAAGCACAAAATTGTGCCCACCTATGTACAGATAGACCAAAAAATGTCTTTGTTAAATGGGCTAAGAGAACTGCATAAACCCGTGGATTGCGTGATGGACCAAAAAACGAAAGATCTCCACACAGACCGCCCCCAATGCGCGTTTCGCCGTCAGTTTTCTCAAGGGGTACTGACATGATGAGATAATGGTCACCTTAAGTATAGAACAAAAGGGGAGGGAATTATAGCAGCATCCAATGGATGCACAGTATACACAGCCTCTGAGTATTATAATCACAAAAGAGGAAATCCGCCTACCATGCTACAGAAATCCAGGGATGTAGATAAAGGAACGGAGCTGTACTCGTGTTTGCAGGCGCCATATTGCCCCCGCCGCGCATGCGCACCAGTGCTAAAGCGAGTGCCGGAAATCATGCCCTAAAGCATAGACATCAGAAAGGTACGTACGGCGCGTGCGCACCTAGAATCTTGGAGGAGGGGCTGGCGTGGCCAAACATATTATGTAAGAGAGGAGTGGTGGCCATCTTGGAACCTGGCAAGCATGCCAGAAACCCAAACATTTAAGTTTAGAAAGATGTACATAATGAGGATGTCGTATATATCGATGGGGCTCTCCACCAAAAAGTAAGGAGTGGAGCTAAGGTCCCAGCGATATAACACAGTAGTCAAAGTTCAGGGGTAATCCCAAATAAACATGTATATATATCTCCACGATACTCATATCCTGTTCAAATACCTATAGCATTGACATTAGCATCCCAATTAGACATACATAAATCAGTAAATATACAGTGAAGGAAATAAGTATTTGATCCCTTGCTGATTTTGTAAGTTTGCCCACTGTCAAAGACATGAACAGTCTAGAATTTTTAGGCTAGGTTAATTTTACCAGTGAGAGATAGATTATATAAAAAAAATACTGAAAATCACATTGTCAAAATTATATATATTTATTTGCATTGTGCACAGAGAAATAAGTATTTGATCCCTTTGGCAAACAAGACTTAATACTTGGTGGCAAAACCCTTGTTGGCAAGCACAGCAGTCAGACGTTTTTTGTAGTGGATGATGAGGTTTGCACACATGTTAGATGGAATTTTGGCCCACTCCTCTTTGCAGATCATCTGTAAATCATTAAGATTTCGAGGCTGTTGCTTGGCAACTCGGATCTTCAGCTCCCTCCATAAGTTTTCGATGGGATTAAGGTCTGGAGACTGGCTAGGCCACTCCATGACCTTAATGTGCTTCTTTTTGAGCGACTCCTTTGTTGCCTTGACTGTATGTTTCGGGTCATTGTCGTGCTGGAAGACCCAGCCACGAGCCATTTTAATGTCCTGGTGGAGGGAAGGAGGTTTTCACTCAGGATTTGACGGTACATGGCTCCATCCATTCTCCCATTGATGCGGTGAAGTAGTCCTGTGCCCTTAGCAGAGAAACACCCCCAAAACATAATGTTTCCACCTCCATGCGTGACAGTGGGGACGGTGTTCTTTGGGTCATAGGCAGCATTTCTCTTCCTCAAAACACTGCGAGTTGAGTTAATGCCAAAGAGCTCAATTTTAGTCTCATCTGACCACAGCACCTTCTCCCAATCACTCTCAGAATCATCCAGATGTTCATTTGCAAACTTCAGACGGGCCTGTACATGTGCCTTCTTGAGCAGGGGGACCTTGCGGGCACTGCAGGATTTTAATCAATTACGGCGTAATATGTTACCAATGGTTTTCTTGGTGACTGTGGTCCCAGCTGCCTTGAGATCATTAACAAGTTCCCCCCGTGTAGTTTTCGGCTGAGCTCTCACCTTCCTCAGGATCAAGGATACCCCACGAGGTGAGATTTTGCATGGAGCCCCAGATCGATGTCGATTGACAGTCATTTTGTATGTCTTCCATTTTCTTACTATTGCACCAACAGTTGTCTCCTTCTCACCCAGCGTCTTACTTATGGTTTTGTAGCCCATTCCAGCCTTGTGCAGGTCTATGATCTTGTCCCTGACATCCTTAGAAAGCTCTTTGGTCTTGCCCATGTTGTAGAGGTTAGAGTCAGACTGATTCATTGAGTCTGTGGACAGGAGTCTTTTATACAGGTGACCATGTAAGAGCTGTCTATAATGCAGGCACCAAGTTGATTTGGAGCAGTAACTGGTCTGGAGGAGGCTGAACTCTTAATGGTTGGTAGGGGATCAAATACTTATTTCTCTGTGCACAATGCAAATACATATATATAATTTTGACTATGTGATTTTGTGTTTTTTTTTATATATAATCTGTCTCTCACTGGTAAAATTAACCTAGCCTAAAATTTCTAGACTGTTCATGACTTTGACAGTGGGCAAACTTACAAAATCAGCAAGGGATCAAATACTTATTTCCTTCACTGTATATATATATATATACACACATATCTTAACAGCATAAACTGTGAATATCACTACATACATATGAACATACAAAACATCATACAATTTAAAACTTCACTTAAATCTGCAGTAAAATTGTACACTAAAAGGAGTAGAAAAACATATATATTAATATATTTATACAAAAAATGAGAAGACATACGTAATTAATAATAGAATAACTAACAGGGAGTCAGTGGGGGTGAGTGAACACACGTGCAGGTGAACGTGATCTAAAGGTGAAGATTAAAAAAGAAATAAGAAAAAAGTGAGTGAGAAGAAATAAGGACTGCACCTGAAAAATATTAATCAATGTTAGTCATACAAAAAATATATTAGACATATATAATATATAAATCTTTCTAATAGTCGCCTCCTCCTCTATGACCTCTTTAGTGGTGTGAGTTTCCTGTAGGAACTAGGATGAAGTTTTGGGCTTCTTAGAGATTTATTCAAGCATCTTGTGTTCTCGAGGTCATCTTCTGGGACCGTGGTAGTCAACTCCTGAAACCCCTTTCTCGATATTATGTGCGCAACCTCTCTCTAATGGTCACCTCCTGCCCTGTGACCTCAGTAGTTATGAGAGCTTTCTGTAGGCCCTGGATGAACTTCTTTCAGCATCTTGTGTTCCTCGACAGATCTTGCTGGGACATTCGGGTCTGGAGAAGTTGTGTGAAATCTTCTCCTTTTGTAGATGATCATGACAGTGGAAGGATTGAGGACAATTACTTGACGTCTTTAAAAATCCCTTTCCAGCCTCCTTGGCATCTAGAACCATGTGATCTCTCAGAGAACTCTGTGGATCCAGTCCTGGTGACACCGCACATCTCACTAACACAGAGCAAACCCCGAAATAAAACACTTCCTCCAGGTTCGTCTCTAGGTAGGTTCTAGATTTATAACTGATCTGATGTTTAAGGTGGTGATCAATATAGGGGGCACTTATGTATTACACAGAGGAACATGGCGGAACTGGGAATCAGTCAGTCAGTATGTTGTTTTTTTTATTCTGTGTGACGGGAGATCAGATGTTGACATCTACACATGTGGGACAAATAAAAAACTATGTGGGGGGATGTTTTTTTTATTATACATATTTTATGATCGGACACCATCATTCATCACATATAATGCCCATATTGTACAGAACGTGGATGTGTAAATATAAAGGGGTGGTGCAGGATAACAAAAACATGGCTGCTTTCTTCCATAAACAGCGGCCATGTTTTTCCGATCTTGGACAACCCCTTTAAAGAGCCCTTCAGATTTCCTCAGGATGGATCTTCGCAATTGTCTCCACCCAGATATTTATTATTATTTGAGATAACCTTGTAATACTTGTATAATAATAGGTTAATATTAGGTGAGCCCATATCTTATACTCCAGTCACATTCAAAGCTGCATCCACAATGTTGGCTATTGTTTATTCTAAGATAGTCATGTGACCTGTTAGCTCAACTCTATAATTGATAATTGAGCTCCCACAGTGCACTGCAGTCTGGAAGACAGCAGAATTGTGAATGCAGATCTGTATGTGACTGGAGTATGACCCGATGTAATGTGTGATCAGTATAGTTTGTACCTTTCTCCATCTCATATCTCTGGGACATCACTTCCTTTAGACGTCCCTCCACTGCTTCCTTCTCATCAGTGGATTTCTCGGCCATTTGCTGACACTCCAGTAAAGATGTATTAAGGTCTCTGACGTTCCAAACCAACTCTTCCTTCTCCTGCCGGCTCCTCTCCAGGCTGTTCTCTGCAGCTGCTGACTCCTGCTCCTTCCTCTGAAGCCTCTGGATTAGACTGCTGCTCAGCTCCATGTGATTTACAGAAAGATTATGGAATTTATGGGACAAGTCGATGTCTGAAAATGAATGAATCCCTAATATGTAAATGACATGATGATAATAAGACTGGAGATGTGGGAGTTATTTGGAATTTTTCAATGACCCCCTCACTATTTCAAGAGAATCTAATATACTGGAGCAGTCAGTTAATCCCAGTAATGAGAATGGAAGGCATTACCAATAGTGAATCCAAACTAAATAGGCACTGAGCTCCTGTATTGGTTATGAGTGACAGGGGGTATGCGGGTCATTCACACACTGAGTAAACAGTCATTCTGTTTTGCTGTATTCTTACACTGATAAATCTAAAATTGCTCAAAGAACAAATATTGTTGGAGTTTATCACTATTCCCATTAGTGTACAATGCTCTTTTATCTTATGGCATCATTTCTTTCAGTGTATAGACCGGGATGTTGGAGCCTGTGGTCACTACTTTTCTCTTAATGCTATATACCAACAGTGAGATATACCACTTAAAAGAATTAGCAGCAGCATTGAGGACATCATACAGTAGTACTGAGCAGTGTAGCTGTGAATAAAGCACTGGGGTAAGATATAACACTTACTGGAAGCTGTAATATCATGGATGACATTATACAGAAGTAATGTGCAGTGTAGCTGTTAATGTAGCACTGCAATGAGACATAATAATTCCTAGAAGCTGCAGCAGCACGGAGGACATTATACAGAAGTAATAAGCAGTGTAGCTGTGAATTTAGCACTGAAATTAGACATAATAATTACTAGAAGCTGCAGCAGCATGGAGTACATTATACAGCGTAAGAAGCAGTGTGGCTGTGAATCCAGCACTGGGGTGAGATATAACACTTACTTGAAGCAGCAGCATGGAAGACAATATACAGCAGTACTGAGCAGTGTAGCCGGGAATCCAGCACTGTGGCAAGATATAACACTTACTAGAAGCAGCAGTAGCATAAGGGACATTATACAGTAGTACTGAGCAGTGTAGGTATGAATCCAGCCCTTTGGTGAAATATAACATTTACTAGAAGTAGAAGCATAATGGACATCATTTATCAGCACTGAGCAGTGTAGTAGGGATTCCAGCACAGGGCAGAGATATAACACTTACTAAAAGCAGTAGCATCACGGAGGACATTATACAACAATACTAGAGTAGAGTATCTGTGAGTACAGCACTGGGGTGAGATACAATACTTACTGCTCGCTTTAGCAGCATGAATGACATTATATAGCAGACTGAACAGTGTTGATATAGATCTAGCACTGGGGTGGGATATAAAACTTGCTAGAAGCAGCAGTGTCATGGAGGAGATTAAACATCATTAAAAGCAGTGTAGCTGAGAATCCAGCACTGAGAGGGGCGATTATAATACTTACAAGAAGCAGCAGCATGAATGACATTATATAGCAGTGTAGATATAAATCTAGCATTGGGGTGTCATATAACACTTACTAGCAGCAGTAGCATGGAGGATATTAAACATCAGTGCGAGCAGTGGAGCAGAGGATTCAGTACTAGGTGTATTAGAAGCAGCTACATCATGGAGGACATTTTACAGAATTGCTGAACAGTGTAGTTTTGAATCAAACACTGATATGAAATATAAGACTTAATAGATATTTAAGATATTATACAGCAGTGCTGTGTGGTATAGCTGTGAATCCAGCACTGTGGTAAGATATAGCATTTGCTAGAAGTAGCATCAGCAGCATGGAGGAGATTATACAGCAGTACAGAGTGGTATAGCTGTGAATCCAGCACTGTGGTAAGATATAACATTTGCTAGAAGCAGCAGCAGCAGCATGGAGGACATTATACAGCAGTACTGAACAGTGTAGGTATAAATCCACTAACTTCAAGCAGCAACAACAATAAGGACATTTTACAGTAGTACAGAGCAGTGTAGGTATAAATTCAGCACTAGAGTTAGATACAAAATTAACTAGAAGCTGCAGCAGCAGCATGGAGGGCATTATATAGCATTACTGAACAGTGTAGCTGTGGATTCAGCACTGGGGTGACATGCAGCACTTGCTAGAAGTAGCAGCATGAAGCACATTATACAGCAACAAGGAGCAGTGTAGCTGAGACTCCAGAACTGGGGTGAGATTATAACACTTACTAGAAGCAGCAGCACTAAGGACATTATACAGCACTACTAAGCAGAGCAGCTGTGTCCAACACTTGGGTGAGATATATCTCTTACTGGATGCTGCAGTAGCATGAAGGACATTATACAGCAGTACTGAGCAGTGTACCTGAGAATCCAGCACTGGGGTGAGATATAGCACTTTCTAAAAAAGCTGCAGCATGGTCTGTGTCTGGCTGACTCTCTCTCTCACACACTCTGCTCCTGCTCCCTCCTCGCCTCCCCACTCTATAGACTTCTATTGGCAGCTGTAACCTCAGAGGGGAGGAGGAAAGGAACTTGATAAGTGGAGAAAGAAGAATTTTCTCTAATAAGATATATTGCAACTTTTTATATATATATATATATATATATATATATATATATATATATATATATATATATATATATATATACAGTGAAGGAAATAAGTATTTGATCCCTTGCTGATTTTGTAAGTTTGCCACTGTCAAAGACATGAACAGTCTAGAATTTTTAGGCTAGGTTAATTTTACCAGTGAGAGATAGATTATATAAAAAAAAACAGAAAATCACATTGTCAAAATGATATATATTTATTTGCATTGTGCACAGAGAAATAAGTATTTGATCCCTTTGGCGAACAAGACTTAATACTTGGTGGCAAAACCCTTGTTGGCAAGCACAGCAGTCAGATGTTTTTTGTAGTTTATGATGAGGTTTGCACACATGTTAGATGGAATTTTGGCCCACTCCTCTTTGCAGATCATCTGTAAATCATTAAGATTTCGAGGCTGTCGCTTGGCAACTCGGATCTTCAGCTCCCTCCATAAGTTTTCGATGGGATTAAGGTCTGGAGACTGGCTAGGCCACTCCATGACCTTAATGTGCTTCTTTTTGAGCCACTCCTTTGTTGCCTTGGCTGCATGTTTCGGGTCATTGTTGTGCTGGAAGACCCAGCCACGAGCCATTTTTAATGTCCTGGTGGAGGGAAGGAGGTTGTCACTCAGGATTTGACGGTACATGGCTCCATCCATTCTCCCATTGATGCGGTGAAGTAGTCCTGTGCCCTTAGCAGAGAAACACCCCCAAAACATAATGTTTCCACCTCCATGCTTGACAGTGGGGACGGTGTTCTTTGGGTCATAGGCAGCATTTCTCTTCCTCCAAACACGGCGAGTTGAGTTAATGCCAAAGAGCTCAATTTTAGTCTCATCTGACCACAGCACCTTCTCCCAATCACTCTCAGAATCATCCAGATGTTCATTTGCAAACTTCAGATGGGCCTGTACATGTGCCTTCTTGAGCAGGGGGACCTTGTGGGCACTGCAGGATTTTAATCCATTACGGCGTAATGTGTTACCAATGGTTTTCTTGGTGACTGTGGTCCCAGCTGCCTTGAGATCATTAACAAGTTCCCCCCGTGTAGTTTTCGGCTGAGCTCTCACCTTCCTCAGGATCAAGGATACCCCACGAGGTGAGATTTTGCATGGAGCCCCAGATCGATGTCGATTGACAGTCATTTTGTATGTCTTCCATTTTCTTCCTATTGCACCAACAGTTGTCTCCTTCTCACCCAGCGTCTTACTTATGGTTTTGTAGCCCATTCCAGTCTTGTGCAGGTCTATGATCTTGTCCCTGACATCCTTAGAAAGCTCTTTGGTCTTGCCCATGTTGTAGAGGTTAGAGTCAGACTGATTCATTGAGTCTGTGGACAGGAGTCTCTTATACAGGTGACCATGTAAGAGCTGTCTATAATGCCGGCACCAAGTTGATTTGGAGCAGTAACTGGTCTGGAGGAGGCTGAACTCTTCATGGTTGGTAGGGGGTCACATACTTATTTCTCTGTGCACAATGCAAATAAATATATATAATTTTGATAATCTGATTTTCAGTTTTTTTTTTATATAATCTATCTCTCACTGGTAAAATTAACCTAGCCTAAAAATTCTAGACTGTTCATGACTTTGACAGTGGGCAAACTTACAAAATCAGCAAGGGATCAAATACTTATTTCCTTCACTGTATATATATATATTGGCTTGTAATATTAATTTATGCAAATTTGTTGAAAAGTTAGGGGTTATTTAATTTTTAGACCTTTTCCTAGTTTAGTCTGCAAAATACTGCACTTATAATGTAAAGTGTGAACTGGGCCCACGAGTCTAAGTAACCAGTACAGTAAAAACCACCAGAATCTCTATGTACTTCATGTTTTTTTATGATGTTCTTATCATTGTCACTTACATTTTACTGTCAGTCCAATGGTGGAAGCCATTAACAAGAGAGATAACAGGAGGAGAATCAGCGACAGGACGGGAACTCGGTGCCGAAAATCTAATGGAGGTAACAAACAGCCAATATTATTCAATGTAAAGCAACATCCTACAATGCACAGTCCATGACTCTTCTTATCCCAGAGCAGACTCCTGATCAAGTGTCCATCAATCACAGATTCATCAACTACAGCTTATTACCTGAGAGGTTGTCACAGCTCCGCCCCTTTGTCACCGACATCACTCAATGATGCTCTAGGAATATGTGGAGTCTCCTATAAAAAGGAGCGGCATCCCAGACTCCCGGCAGACTAGGAAAGTGTCCGACAACGCTGGAAGATTGTGTGTCAGGAAAGCTCCACCATATTATTTCTTCTAGATAGAGACCAGGACCATTATATTTTTACTATTATTATTTTTGTTATTATTATTATGACATTTCTATTATTACTATTATATTATTATCACACTTATTATTATTACTATTACTATTATTATTATTATTATTATTACTATTACTATTACTATTATTATTATTATTATTATTATTATTATTATTATTATTATTATGTCATTAGTATTATTACTATTATATTATTATCACACCTATTATTGTTATTATTATTACTATTATTATATTTTTACCATTACTATTATTGTTATTATTATTATTATTATTATTATTATTATTATTATTATTATTATCTCATTAGTATTATTACTATTATTATTATTATTATTATTATTATTATTATCTCATTAGTATTATT